>NC_025869.1:412759-471126 GCF_000755165.1 Leishmania panamensis | reverse complement strand
TGGCGCACCTAACGGGGATTGAAATATGGGGAGTGATAACGAGCATAATGGGATGGGTGATGATGCCAACCCCTGATGCGCTGCGTGCCGGCTTGTGCTTGTGGGCCGAGCCCTTCGTCGGGCCTCTTGTGCCTCGTGCGCAGACTGCGTGTATTGCTCGCGGTTCGTGTCTCTCCGCACACAGTGGCTAATGCCTGCCTGGGGTCGTTGTGATTGTACCTCATGGGCACCCCGGCTTTCCCCGACTCGACTTCCCCTCTCCGCTTCCGAGTGTGTGGTGGGTGTGGGGTTGGGCGCATAATGGACATTGTCGGTGGATGTGTGACGACTGCCGCTACACAGCTGTGACCACGCCGAGTCCTGTGTGTGTATGCTTAGATCACCGGTGCTAGCAGCTCTCTTGCTGCCTCTGCGTGGACTCTCTTTGTTTCTTGTGTCTTTTCTGTTCGGGTGCCTCTACGCATGCGCATACCCCCTCCCTGCCTTTTTCCGCCCCTTCTGCACGTGGGCAGGAGGCATGCGTGATCCTGTACGGTTTCCTGCCGCGCCTCTCCTATGTTCGTTTTGTTTTCGAGGGTTGCTCGTACTGATTCTCTTTCCTTGGTAGCCGTCGGGCTCTTTACTTCTTCGATGTGGTTCTCTTCGTGTGTTCATCTGCGCTCTCGCTCGACTCTTTCTTTGGGAGTTTTCTACCTTTTTGGCTAAACTGCTTGAAGGAACGCAATGTTATTTGGGACAAACTGTGTGAGAGAGCGGGAGGGAGCGAGAGAGGAGCGGAAGTGGGCGGTGGCGATGAAGTCGCTGCGTGTCGCCACTGTGTGCATACCTTTCGAGGATCATTTTCGCATGCGAGTAAGCCGAGCCGAACGGAAGCGAATTGGTATGGAATGTGAGCTGAGCCACGGATGTGGTGGAGGCGAGTGGAAAGGAGATGAAGAAATACGTAATGGGGATGGCATATCATAGAGGAAAGGAGCGCCACTGTTTTTTTTTTCTTAGAGCGCTGCTGCGGACACTAGGGAGATGCACCCACACACACATCCACGCCCACGCCCACGCCCACCTACCCACACACGGACATGCACATGCGTGAACGTGCTGTGGCTCTGCAACAGGAATGAGTCTGACACACGGCTGCACGCGCTCAAGCAGAAGGGGAGTCGAGGCTTGGGTTGCTGTCTTTTTCTTTTGCTCTTCTTTCTTCACCTTTCGTTTCTGTGGCTGTTTAGCGTGATGGGCTATCGCTCATCTCTCTCTTTTGCTTGCTTGTTTTGTTTTGCTTGTGCGTTCCATCTCGGTTCTTTTCGCCGCTGTTCGAGGAGTTTTGTACGGTCCTCCGCTGTTTGTTTGTTCCTCCCCTCCCCCCTCTCCTTTCCCTGGCCGTTTGCTGCCGGGATCGATATTGACGGCCACACGCTCGTTCGCCCAGTTATGCATTGCTCAAATATGCTCATTCAAATACAAGAGTAAACTCACACGAAAACAGGCAAATAATCTCCAATCAGAGCAGTGAAAGGGGGGTGTCTTTTGCTTCTTCTATTTTTCTTTTTCTTTTTTTTCTTCCCTTCCCTCGACCCTTCCCCCGCTTGCCTGTGCGTTATGCACCTCCCTCCAACATATTGGACAAGCACACGTGCATGCACACGCACACACACGTACTCACAGATCCAAAGGCACCTGCACAGTTTTAGGGACTGGTGAAGAGAAAAGCATAGTAGCGCAGCGCTCTCGTTCGTGCTGGTCCCTCGCTCTCGCCCCCCTTTTTATTGTTTACTGAGTCTGCATGCGCTTGTGGAGGTTGATCTCGCACCACGCCATCGATGAGGAAAGGGCGAGATAAAAACAACCCATCAGGTAACTTTCATGATATCAGCCTCTCTCTGCCTGTCTCTGTCTATCTCTCCGCGTCTGTGTCTGTGTCTGTGTGTGTGTGTGTGTTGTGCTATGGGGGTCTGCATGCGAAGCTGTGTGGCACTAACACCCCTCGCTTTGAAGGTACCTCTAGAAAAAAATTGCTATAGTGAATCACGTTAAACAGCGAACTTAGGAAGGCGGAAAGGTTTTATACATGTCGCAAGGTGAGCTCTAATGCCGTACCCCCTGCGCTACCCAACCTTCTCCCTCTCCGCCGCCACGCAGAGAGAGCAGCTGTTTTACCCAAAGAAAAAGAGCACACTCGCACGAGAACTGAGGCGCGACAATCAACATACACGTGCGTTTCAATGGAAAGTGAACGTTCGCTGATCACTTCGACAGGGGTGACGCTTCCGAGATCATTCGTGAAAGGATGGTGATGGGAGTTGCTGGGAAGGAGAATGGAGAACGAGAGAGCCTACTTGTGTGTAGCCATCTCTGAGTGTGTGTCGTCTGTCTCCCCGTCGCCCGCCACCTTCACTTACGTTTTTCTCCCTTTCTCTGTGAATTGCTAACCCGCTTGCTGGTGTTGCGCATCGTTGCTACCCCTCCCCCCGTCCATCTTGTACACCTGCTTCTCACCATCTCTCTTTTTGCGGATCATCCTCTTTCATGTTCGCTGCGCAGTTTGGTGCACATTCATCTGTCCTCCTTTTACCCCATTAAAGCCCACTCGCCCACACCCATTCATACACACTAAAACGTGAAGTGGCGCATTTTTCCCCTTTCCCCGCAATTCCTCGGCAAGCCAATACGCAGTCTTCGATCCAGCTACCTTGAAGGGAATAGCCATCCTTAGCCCCCAGGCACATACATACACACACAACCAACAACAAAGACTCATTATCTTCATCATGGGTTCTTCCTGCGGCAAGACTCAGACGGCCGCCAAGGAGGAGGCGCACGGGGAGCAGGAAAACTTCCAGAAGGAGGGCGAGCAGGTCGTCAACAATGGCAATGTAGAGGTGGAGTCGCAGTGCCAGCAGCCGGAGAAAGACGCCGGTGAAAAGTGTGTCGAGGAAGATAAGGTGCAGAAGGAGGAGGATAAGTTCGAGAAAGACTCTCAGGACAAGTCGGATGATATGAAGAAACAGGCGGACGCAAATGGGGATGAGCTGGAGAAGAAGGCTTTGGAGGAGGAGGCAGAGGCTAGCTGATGCTGAACAAGAAATTAGCGGCAGTAGCTGAGCGCTGCACAGGACAGCTCCCTGTATTCTCGTGTGCATCGCTCTTTTTTTTCCCTTTCTTTCATTTCTATTCTGCACTTGCATATTTGGGGTGCGACGATCATTACGCGTGTGTGCAGAATATGCCACGTCTGGTCTTTCTCGTGCTCGCATTTGCCTTTTTTTGTTTGTTTGTTTGTCTGGGCCCGTGCCGCAGCGGCCAAAACACGCACCTTCCCCCTTCTATACCATCCCAGTGCGCGCTCGTGCACTCACCCCCCTCCCTCTCTCTCTCCCCATAAAGATAACGTTGTCTTCCCTGGCATGTTTCTCTCCCTCCCTTTCTTTTCTCTTTACGGTTTCACTTGTTTCTCCCCTTTCTTTGGCTTGTAGTAGCTCAGCGTGGCCTGTGTTTCTTCAGCTTTACCCCCTTTTTCCTCCTCTTTCTCATGTTTATTTCCCCTTTCATTATGGTACGCCAGCGCGTTTTTCTCCTCACCTTTTCCCCCGGCTTTTCTGCCCAGCAGTCTCTCTTCTCCCTCTCCCCTCTCTTGTATCTTCTCTCTCTCCTGTTTATTGTCTTGTTTCTCCGCGCACATCATACACGCTTCTCTCTATGTCTGTGCACGTACGTGCGCTGGGGAAGGGCTAAGAGAATAGGCGGTAGGAGCTTGACGATGTTTTGACTCTCTCCGCGAATGCCTTGGCTACCCCTCTCCCACATATACCTCACCCACAGACACGCACAGACTCACGCTAGAGGATATGGCGCAGGCGCACGTACACACACACGCACATGTATATTCGAGAAAGAGGGAGAAAAGAATCACAAAGTCCAAAAAGGAAAACAGAGCGGGTCTTCATCTTCCCCACCCCTTTTATTTCCTCCACGTTATTTCTCCCCTGCCCCAACCACCTTCTACCGTTTCCCGAATCTCCTTCCTCCATGTCTATGCATATATGTATATGAGTTCCTCCTGCCCACCCTCCTTCACCCTCGTGTTCGTTGGCAGCGCCTCTTCAAATCTGTACCTGCCCGCTCATGTCCGTGTGCGTGGCTCTCCGTCACCCCCGAATATGCAGAACGCAGAGCAGCAAGAGGACAAGCAAAGCAAGACAGGACAGGAAAATCGTGCAGCCCCAACCACACCCTTATACAAACATGGTCGCTCCTTTTTCGATCCCTACCATCTGCCCTTTGCACGAAGAAAGCACACCGCGCCCCACTCCCTTCTACCGTTACACATACCCATGAACACTGCTATAGAGAACGAGAAAGCTTCCACGAAGAATGGGGCGTGCGTTTGTTGTTGTGGGTTCGCGGTCCTTTCTTCCTCTACTACATCCTCTCCACCGTGTCATCAACTTCCTGGAACTTTTCTCTTCCTCTGCAACACGTCTCCTACGGTGCGACTACTGCCCATCATATCCGGAGTAGAAAAAGTTGGCACGAGTTAGGAAATCAAGAGCGAGAGAGAGAGTGTGTGTGTATGTGTGTTTTTCTCTTGTGTTTTTCGACTTTCGGCTCTTCCTCTCCAATACCCCATCACACGATACCTCTCGATTTGTTTCCTTTGAATGGTAGTGGCAGTGGCGGTGGCGGTGCCGGTGCCTCCTCACTTTCCTTTATTTGTTTGTTTCATTTTTCCTTTTCCTGGCATCTTTTTTGTTTGTTGTTTGTTCTGGCGGGGTATTTCACGTAGAGCGATGCTTCCGCGTTCCCTGGTTCTCTCTCTGTATACAGCACTCAATGCACATGTAGCCGCCACGCGCACCTACCGCATATGTGACTTCCCCTCTTTCCGCCACTTGATATGTGTGTGCGTGCATGCGTACGTCGACTACTTTCTCTTTGCTTCTCTTCCTTCGGCTCAGTGCGGAGGTTGTTCTTGTTGGTCCCCTCAGCACCGCCGTCTCTTGTTTTCTGTTTCCAGACCTTTTCCCTTTCTTTTCGATTTGAACTCGCGTCCCTCTCGCCTTTACACATCCCTCTTCTTCCTCCTCCTCCCCCCGACACCCTCCATCTTTTATAGTCGGATGTTTCTCGCCTGACCGCAGTCTCCGCCTTCAAAGTGGACGGACACACCCATTCCACTTTCTCCCACGCTGACACGCGTCTCTCTCTGCCATCGCCTTTTTCTTCGTACACTTCATTGTGTTCGTCTCTCTCATGACGGCGGGGGAGACCTCCGCGTGGTACCAGGGTCCAGTCCCCGCGGTGTGTGTGTGTGTGGGGAGAAGCCATGCAGCTCCCCCATCCCTGCCGATGCCGGGCCAGTTCTGGTGGTGACAGGGTCACGTGCCTGCGGCGCAGGGGGCCCAGAGCGCCTCGTCGCTACTGATGCCGGTGGCCATGTCCTGGGCGGCGTTGCGTCTGGGCGACCCGCGGCAGTGCACACGCTTGTGCCACCCATGTGCCAGGCATGGCGTCGGCGTGGCCCGAGCGCGCCTCACCCGGCCCTCGCTGCCTGCTGGTGGGGAGCCTGCGCCACCCCGAGGGATGCGCCGGGTGGGGGCCGGCATGACGGTGGCGGCGGCGAGGCGACCTGGGGAGCGGTGGGCAGGGCTTGGGGCAGAGGCCGTGCTGGGATGCCTGGGTCGGCGCACTGCTGCAACGCGTGTCAGCGGCTGCTTCCCCCACGCGGTGGGTCTGTGATGGGCCGGCGTGGCGTGGCGTTTAAGTGATGTGGCATAGCAGAGAATGGACACGTTGGGGGGAAGAAAAGGCTAACCGCGTCTGGGCATACCCACTGCCCGCCACCCACTAAACGTGCACTTTTCTCCCGACGCGCATGACACGGCATCTGCACCTGTGCTACTGGCTGTGTGAGGAACATCCTTCTTGTATGCGCTGCCGCTGGTGGTGGGAGAGAGGAGCAAGACTCCGCGTAGAGGAGCACGTCGGCGCAACATGGTGTCCTGCAAAGAGGAACGATATGAAAAGCGCCAGTTATTCTGTGAGTCCGAATCTACTGGGAACAAAGATAGAGAAAAAAAGAGGAGATACCTTCAACGATAAAATAGACAGCGGAGCACATGAGCATAACTGGAGCGGAGGCGTGGTATGGACGAAAATGAGAGGGAAAGGGCGAGGCGGTCAAAAAAGAGGTGCTGGGGAAGTGGTGGGACGCAAGAGCTTCCAGCGGAGGAAGCGAGCACGAGGAATACGGTGCACTGTTGTCAAGCGGCGAAGCAGAAGTAATCCTCTGCCTTGGTGAGCGTATGTGCGCACGTGGGATCGCACTTGTACGCTTCTCGTTCCCTCTCTCTGCATCGTTTCCCCCCCCCCCCTTCTCACGCTCCGGCTCACTTTGTTCATTGCTCACCGATGGTGTTCGGCGCGGCGGCCCCTGCCTCACACACCATCTTCTGGGGCCGCAGTCCCCATACTGCACGCCTCCTCCTTACTGGTACTTTCTACAGTAGGTTCTGCTCACAGCTTGCCCCATTGCACCTGCCTTAGGCGCTCTTCAAAATTCCCATCACTACCCCCTTCGCTGGTGTTTTTGTTTTTCTTGTTCATGTCACCTACGCTGATATATACCTGCCTTCCCTTTCTCTCCATATCCTCGTGGGTTCTCATTCTCTCTACCACACACCTCTCTGAGTGAAAACAACGAATAAAAAGGTCACGCGTAGCATAGTAGTCAGGAGCTCCTTTTATTTCTCCTTTCCTGTTTGTTTGTTTTGTTTTCCCCTTTTCCCTTCCGGTTGTCGTATTTTGCCCCCTTCTCCTTCTCCCCCTCCCCCATTCCCCAATTTCCACCTCTGCCCCTCCCTCTCTCTCTCTCCGTCACTCTTCCCATCTTACTCTGCACACTGAATCTGCCGTGGCGCTTCGTCTCCTTTTTGGCTGGTTCTCTGGGCACTCGCTGTCTTTCTCTCGCCTCCCCATTTTCTCCTACGAGTGGGTGTGCGTGTGCGTTTGTTTGTCAGGTGTGCACCCTCGTGCTTGCCTCTCTGACAGCGACTTTTCAGCTCGGTAAGGTGCAGCACGCTTGCTAAATTGGGATTGCTTTAGCCGAGGACAGTGAGAAGGTCACTTGGAGACGCAGCATTTTCCTCGCGTTGCTCGCTCACACTCTGCGCCCCCGTGGACGTTGTTTCCATCGTTCGGCACAGTCACGATCTTCCTCCAGCAACATCAACTACCGTGCACTTACACACATACACAAGCGCAAGGCGGTGATCGAAAGAGACACAAGTGGCGGCCACCGGCAGCGCAGCCCGGGTTTTGCATTGGTAATATTAGCAGCGACAGAAGCAAAGCGGAAAGGCTCTGCAAGTACCATCACGGTGCGCGCGCCATCGAAATCATTGAAAAAGGGAAGCAGCAGCAGCCGAAAAAAAAAGGAAAGGGTCTCCTACAGCGGCTGTGCGCTTTCTGCGCCTTATCTTCACTCTACGCTAGAACGCTCTGCTCCCTCCAGCTTTCACTCTCGCTGTTTGATTACCTCACCCCAATCAACCAGCTAGCCACTCGCGTTCCCACTTCACCACTGCCTCATCTCCCTTTTTTGTTTTCGTTTGTTCCTGTTGTCGGCGGGTCGTGCGATACACAGGCAGGAGTAGCACGAACAACAGAAAAGGAAGCGAGAGTGAGGAAGCAAAGCTGAAGCTTTTTCATCAAGTCACACGTGCGCCTTCGCACCAGTGACGCAGTGTCAATACCTTCAGCAACCTCTACGTGACGCTACGGAGAAAAGGAACATACACACACACGAGGAAAAGCAGCAGGTGTACAGTTTTATCAGCGTGAGCCCCTCTTTTCTCTCTATCTTAGTGCGTGCGTGTGTGTGTGGCTCTGCGAAGCGGATTGATCCGAGGAAAGGTGAGTTGACGTCTGTTCCCTTCCCCTCCCCCTCTGTCTCTCCCTCTTTCGCATTCGCCGGACGTTGTCGTGCGCCTGCAAAGCGAAAAACACGAAAAGAAAGAGGCGAACAAAGAGGACGCCGAAAAGGCAAAAAGAAAGGGAAGGTGAGAAGGGCAGAGCAGCAGACAAGCGCACTCCAGCGCACGAGGGGAGGACGAGTTGCAATACAGCCGAAGGGGATAGTCTTTTCATTGCGCTGTCGTGCGGAGGCTTCTATTTGATTTCCTAGCGACATCTCTCGCGCGCTCTCTCTCTCTCTCTCTGTGCGTGTGGAAGCGCTTCTTCTTTTAACCAACGTGGCTCTTCTCTCTTCATTTTTGTGCATCCGTTGCCGGTTTCAGGCATTTGTCCTTTTTGCTTGTGTGTGTGTGTGTGTGTGTGTGTGAGGGGTGCGTCCGTGTGTGTTGGCCTTTCGTCATTTGCCGCCTTTCTCACGCTATCACCCCTCCTTTCTTCACCTGCTCGTTCCTCTCCCAGGTCTCTTTTTCTCTCTGATCCCCCCCCTCGCCCCTTGCCATATCTCGCTTGCCTGACACGCTTGTCAGCGTCTGTCTGTCTCTGTCTCTCTTCTCTCTCTCTCTTGCTTTGCGTCTGTGCCTGTGTGTGGTCTTTTCCTATCTGAGAAGCACGGTCGAGGTGAGGGCTCGTCAGCGTGCGTTTTTTCGACCCAATAAAGGCGGAGGGGAGCCACAGAGGAATTTACCATCGAAGCCAGTCCCACGTGGGTGGTTAGCCTGAACCATCTTATCGTCTATTGTACCCATCGCTATGGTTGGGAGCATGATTGCCCCACCGACAACCTTCGCTGAGGCGGGCGTACCACTCCACACTAGGCTGCTCAGGGCCGTGGAGTCTGATGGGCAGGCTATTGCGCCGACGCCGCTGCTCATTCGGGTGCTGCGGCGAACAGCGTCTGACTTTGCCGATGTTATCGTTGACGGCCGCTGCGCAACGGGCACTCATCAGGTGGGCAGTGCCGCTGCCGTTTGGGTCCACAACGAGAAGGTTAGAGCTAACGCCTCGTCAGCAGCGGGGCTCTCTTCAACATTGCCACAGCAGAGGACAAAGGGGAGCAGTCCCTCATCTCGGGGCACCACAGACGCGGACGGCAGCTGTGCGATGCCGCTGTACCGCACCGAGGCGGCGCTCAGCGAGTGCCGCTCACTTCTTGTTCTGTACACACTGCACTGCCTCCTAAGTGCTACTCAGGAACCGAATTTGGACGCTGGCGGCGGCAGCAATGCTCATGTCCGCGCGGATGCGGATGGTCGTGTGCAGGAGGTGCCACTCGCCGCGCGTAACTGGGCACCGGAAGTGTCCATCATCGTTGCCGAGACCGAGACGAGTGCGGTGGAGCTGCACCGCATGTGCACCTCTCTCGGAGAAGCCTGCGGGCTGCGTTTGAATACTGTGCTGCAGAATGGTAACGAGCCCCCCGCATCCCTCGTGCTGTCGCCTGCTATATCGACAGAGAAGAACGCGGCGAATCCTGAGGTCAGCGCAGCACCAGCTGTTGAGAGCGAAGCTGATAATGATGAAGACAGCGGCGGTAGAAGCAGCAGCGCCAAGAAAACGACTTCAGCGGGTGAGTGGCCGTACTTAGCTTCCATCATTGTAACAACTGCGCACGGGTTTCTGAGCTGGAACTTAAGTGCGCTGCTGAACGCTGGCGTGGACGTCGCTGTTGCCGGCAGTGGTGCAGCCATGGCGGATGTCGATTCGGCGAAGGACGCGGTCAACACGGGTGCTACAGCGGCCGCTGCGGCTTCTTCGAGTCCTCACATGCGGCGCGTGCACCCCCACATTGTATCGATTGTGGTGGAGGAGATGGGAGGGGCGAGTGTGACCTCTCCGATGGGGGCCGATAAGGCAGTGCAACAGTGGCGCGAGGTATACCACACCCTGTACGCGGCGGTGCTGCGGCAGAACTCGCGCTACGCTTCAACGGCGCACCTGCACGCTCACTATATGTGGGTCTGCCGCGGACCCGTCTCTCGCCTGCCTGCGACGCTACGGCAGTGCTTCAGCCGGCGCAGTCGGCGGTACTACCAAATCCAGCCCTCAACGTACATTAGTCCCTTGACCGTTTCCCTCATGCCGCACCCGCACGAGGGGCTTAGCTCGCCAGCTGAGTCGCTTGGCATACGCCTCGTATTGTCGCAGAGTCAGCTCGACAAGGAGGCGCAGCTGCGTCGCATCGTGACGGACCGAAGCGGTCTCTTTCACCGTGTGCTGCTGCTCACGCACAACAAGGAGGTTTCCCAGCTCAGTGCGCTGATCACCAGCTGGGGCGTGTCAAAGGAGGCGCCCACCGCATCCACGGTGTCGGCCTCCTCCTCCAACAGTGTTGTGTTCACCCGACGCATGGACAGCTTAGGCGCTCAGCAGCAGTGCCACACAGCATACCTGCAGAGCTGCGAGGCGGCGGAGCAGGTCTTGCCAACCGCGGCGTCGTCGTCGCCACCACCATACTCCTCCCCTGTCGTCGTCACTCTCGTTGCGTGGGACGCGCTAACGTCACTCGACATAATGGACGTGGACGTTATTATCCAGTATTACCCTCCTCAGAAGTCGCTGACAGACCAGGAGTGGGCGGAGTTTATCCAGGTCCTGCACACCACTGTCGACGGGGAGCGCGAGATCGAGCTTTCGCTGCGGCAAAACCGCAACAACAAGGAAGAGACCATTCAGGAGAAGCTTCAGCAGCTGCGGGAGTACACTACTACGAGAGCAGCGGAGAGATCTGAGCCACCGCAGCGTCCGCTGCCGGTGCTTGTGACCCTGATGTTGGCAGCGGACTTTACCCTCTCTGCTTACTTTCTTCACCAATACATGTACAGCGGTGCGACCGGCACCCTGACCCGCGCCGCCACGGCTACGTCGCTCGCGTCCACCGGCCCGGCTCCTGGCCGCCCGGGTGTGCAGGAGCCCGTTGAGTATCCGGTTCCGGTGCTAGACATCTCTCCCAAGCATCCATACTTTATTCCACTAGTTTGCGGTCACACCGGTGACGTCGAGTGGCCAGCAACGGCACCTGGTTCACCGCCGCGACCGCGCGCCGTCACGGCTGGTGTCAGCGGCACTGAAGCAGGCCTTGTGTCAACGCTCACGTCAGGCGAGGTGATTACAGTGAAGAGAGTCCTGGTGGCGAAGTTGCAGAAGGAGCAACGGCGGCTCAACTCCTTCGCCAACTTATCGGGCACGGGTTCTGAGACTAACAGCATGGGCTTCTCAGGGAATATCTCTGTTGCTGCCACCCCGTCATCGGCGCAGCTCTTGGCGCAGGGTAGCGTTACCGTAGCTGGCACCGCTACCAGTGGGGGGAGCGCCAGACTCAACTCCACCGGCAGCAGCGGCACTACCGCTGGAAGTCGAAGAGTCAGCAGCGCTGAGCGCAACTCCTTCACAAAGTTGGTAAGAAATGCTGGAGTAGCTGCGATAAACTACGCAGCCAGCCCCACCACCGGCGCCAGCGACGTGCGAGCAAATAGCCGCGCAGGCAACAGTGCGAGCACTGGTGCGGTGGGCGGTGGTGGCGGCAACAAGAATAACAACCAGCGTCAGCATCAACAGGGTGGGGGCGGTGGTGGCAAGGAGCTCCCTTTATCCGCTCCAAGTAGCGGTGGCGGTCGCAATAGCAGTGGCAACAGAAACGCACGCTTCTCCGCACTGCAGAACAGCAGTACTGGGGACCGCAGTGGCAACAATGGGAAGGACGGCATCAATTCGAGAAGTAACGGCGGCCTGAGCAGCAGCAACGGTGGTGGTGGCGCCTCCTCCAACACCTTCGCCGCTGCTGCTGGCGTCGCCAAGACATTAGGCAGCGCAGCCGCGCCTGGAAGCGCTGGGCGGAGTGACAGTGGCAGCAAGGAGGACGGTAAGGGCAATACGATGGCACGCAGTCTGTCAACGAGCAAGTCCGCTGCCTTGGACTCTACTGCGGCTTACTCTGGGGCGAAAGGTGTTGACAGCAGTAGTGGCGGTTATGGGAAAGTTAGCGCCAACAAGCGTCGCTCCCGCAACACGCGAGCAAAAAAGAAGCAACAACAGCAGCTATCATCATTGAGTTAAGCAGTGCGTGTGTGACGGCGGTTCGGCGAGTCTGGGCTGGGTACTGTTGTTTCTGTGCTCGACTAGGCCCTTCTCTTGGCACTCGCTTCGCGCTGTGCTGCAATTTTTCTCTTTCCCTAACGATTGAGGGCGAGAGGAGGAGGAAGTGAGGGGGGGTGATGTGGGGGAGTCGTGAGCCCTTGCCTGCCTGCCTCTCTTTCTCTGTGTGCGGGTGTGTCTCTACCCGCGTGTTTGTGTTTCTGTTTGGGCCTGCGTGGAGCTCATCCGTCTCAAACATGCGTCGCTCTCTCTGTATTACCTCTCTCTGCGTCGTCTTCATTTCCTATATGGTGTCTCTTGGTGTACTTTGCCCTTTCCTCTGCACGTTTCTTTTTTCTCTTTGGTTTTGGTGCTGTTGTCTTCTCTTTTCACCTCACACTATGGCATAATCACGTTCTACCGCACGCACCCGCACGAAGCACGTACTCACTCGTGCCACCAACGTGGAAGAGAGTGTGTCCGCTTATGGGGGAGATATATATGTGTGCGTGTGTCTCGCCTGGGGCGTTCCCCCCTGTTTGTCTCTCTCCTTTTCTGTCCCTCTTAATGGTTCTCCTCTTCCATGATCTCTTCCATCTCAGCGAATGGGTGCGTATTGTGCGGGTGCGCTTGGATCTGTGTACCGACCCCAACCCCTTTTCCTTCCCTCGTCCTGTTCTCTCTTCCTCTGCCCCCTCCTCTCTTCATCGATAAGTAGTTGAATGGAAAGACACAGCCAGCCTGGTGTGCGTGCGCGTCTTTCTGTTCGTCTACGTATGCGGGTGCTCGCTCCTCGTTCTCTTCGTTTCTTTTTTTTTTTAGCTCCGTGTACTTTAATGGCGTTCACGAAGTAATATGTGAGCTGCTTTTCGGTTTCCCTTCTGTACCTCCTTGTCTCTCCGCCTGGCATTTAGGCCTCTGCCTTGCGTTCTCTCTCCCACCTCCATCTCTCTCTCTCTCTCTCTGTGCGTGTGCGTGTGTGGTCCCTCTTTCCTTTTCGTTCACGTGCTTTTTCGTTGGTGCCTGCAGTCTTCCAAGCTGCTGTTGGTTGGGGGGGGGGGACGCGGTGAATTTTTTGTGTACGTTAATTTGATCGAACCGCGGTTTTCTTATTTTTCAAGGTCGCGCGCCTCTTCCCTTCCCTTATAGGTAACGGGCCGCGATGGAGAGTATTACTGCGCTCGTGGGTGTCTGCACTTCTGATGTGCGTTTGCAGGAGTGCGTCGCCTTTAAGTGTATGTTGTGCGTGTTAACGTGTATACCCACGGCTGCTGCGTCTTCCTTTTTCGTTTTTGCCCACCTCCTCGTGCGAATAGGGGCGTTGATCACGATGGCCAACGCGTGGGTGCTGCCCTGTCAATTGGAGCCACTCGTACCTCTGCGTATGCCCCACAGTGTACGTCTGCGCCTTTGTCGGTGTTCTCCATCTTCTCTTTCTTCATCTTCTTCTTGTCCTCCTTCCCCCTCTTTCTGTTTTCGGCGCTTGTCCTCTTTCGCTTTGTGTTTGTTGGGCTGAGTTGCAAAGGTGCGCAGTTTTGTGTCCTCGTGATGGACGAGTTTTGTACACGGGCGTGTGTGTTGGTCTGCGTAGGCGTATCACTTGTGGCTGCGCTACGCCGTTGTATGTTTTCCCCCTGTTCGTCTTGTTACATGTTGATGCATCGACTGGGCTCTGCATGTGCGTATGAGGCGGAAAAAAGCAGAAGAGAGAAGAGAGAGACCTGTCTTATCCGTTAACTTCGCATCTTGTCTCCACGCATTCGCTCGCTCGCTTCTTTTCTCTTTCACTATAGGTCAGCTTGCACAGTCATGCACATCCGCGTGCACTTCTCTCCACCTTCATCCACATCCCTAAACAGCAGCAAAGAGGCAAGGCCCACCTACACGATCGATGCACAACCGTCATAGGAGAAAAAACTGCGCCGCCCGCTCTAAGTCTACACGCAAGCGGGCGTATGAATCAGCGCACCGAAGAGGATGGAGAGGGTAGGGCAGGAAAGGTGCTCATCGCTCTCTCTCTCTCCCGAATCCCATTTGCCCATTTCCTTTCCCCCGTTGAAGAGAGTAGCGAGGTGCGGTGTGAACCCCTGTTAGTAGAGAACCACCGCAAGCGGCTGACTCACATAGGGATAGGAAGGGTAGTCAAACTGTTCATGCTGTGCACCGATGCAGCTTCACCCACGGCCGTCAAAGTGACCTTGGGTCTTGCTTGTTGCACTTCTCTCATCAGGACACGTATGAACTCTCACCCACTGCACCCTCCCTTCTCCTTCCCTCATCACCGATGCGTTTTCTTTCCTTCACTCACACAATCTCCACACGCCCCCTGAAGCGCACAACCGTATACACAACCGCGTGCAAGCACACAAAAAAGATTTCCCTCGTCCTCTCTCTGCGCCACTTCGCCCCCTCCCCCCCCCTGGAGGCGCTTTATCCTTTCTCTTCCTCACTGTTCCTCTTCCCCTTTAAATCACCCGCTGCCGAAGAGACCGTCTCACTCATCTCCCCTCTCCCCCACACAAGTAGAGAGGCACACACACAAAACGTGCCCCCCGCTCCCTCCCCCCGTTTCGTTCACTGAGACTTTGAACCGCTTTCCTCACTCTTCATTGCCATCGGTTTTTTTTTTTCCGACCTGTTAGTTGTCTCCTTTCCCTCTTGTCTTCTACTTTCGTATCTTTCGCGTTGCGCTCTCTTTTTTCTCTCATTTCCCTCGCGTCTGTGCCCCTTTGGAAGCAGAGGCGTCTAGGCGCGTGCAGCGAGCGCTGGAACTTCTTCTAGCAGAGCCGAAAAGTTAGCAAAACAAGGCAGCATCACTTTCATAATCCCTCCTGTTCGAGGAAATGTTAAAGATATCACCGGCGGATGAGAAGACGGTATTAATCAAAAAGCTCAAGCATGCGTGCACGAACTACGATGCCGCGGTAAAGAAGTACCTAGCGGCCGTGAAAGGTTTGGACAGCACCATGGAGGCCCTGGCCATCTCCCTCCGTGAGCTCTCACAGGAGGAGGATAGCGAGCTCGCTCGCAACAAGGTCGACAGATTCTGCACGGCGGTGGATCGGCACATGGCCAACGCTTCTGTTGGCGCATCTGGCCACAACAAGCCACGCCCCACTTCCGATGAAGCTACCCCCAGCAGCGCTGGCTACCCCTTTGCCAACTACATGAGCGACTTGACGCGCGAGGCCACCATGATCATGGATGAGTTCAAGGAAATGCTCAAGGCAGCCGAGAAGTCAAAGTTGAAACAGGACGACCTCGTCTCCAAATACAACAAAAAGCGCCTCGAAGTCGATGAATTGGAGCTGAAGTTGGCCAAGAAGAATCAGGGCATCGATAGCAACAGCAAATTTTCCTCCAAGGTGGCCGACCGCGACGCCTTGAAGGCGCAGGTGGAGGCTGGTAAGAGGGCGTTCAGTAGCACCTACAGTGTGCTGCTTCAGAAGCGAACTGAAGTCCTCACGCGAGTCGTCGATAGTCTGCAGACGTACTCCGCCAAATACTACATAAGCCTGTCCAAAACAATGCAGGCGTGATGAGGGACGTGAGCTGCCGCCGTCGCAGCTGTGGCAATAAAATTGAGGTACGTGATTCATGATTGAAGGTGCCACTGTCGTCGCGCACCGATGCCCCTCCTTCCGAGTGTGTGCAGACGCATTTGTGGGTGCCCCACCTAACGGTGCATTACCGCCATCCATGAAGTGGACCGCACGTCCCTTAGGTACGATAGCTTGTATACGCAGTCGACCATGAGTCAAATTGACCAGGCAGGTGGTATGGGATGGGGTGGGGGCTCAGCAAAGGAGCAAAAAAAATGGAACCAAACAAGTCAATAGGGGAAAAAACGTAGGCAACGAAGCGACAGTGCCGTTTAAACTCCCATCGCTGATCGAGTCCTTTTTTTCTTGTTTTCTCCCCCCTCCCATTCGCATTTTGCCTGTGTGTGGGGCCGTTCTGGCTGACTTCGTCGTCGTTGTCTGTGTTGTTGTTGTTGCTTTTCCTCTTCCTTTTTTGTAGGTTTATGTTTTGTCATTATCAAACGTCCCAACCACGCCTCTCTCCTTCCGTTGCTTCGCTTATCGCCCTCCTTCGCTCTCCCCCCCCTCCGCGGTGCGCTCTCTTTCCTCGCTTAACGCAAACAAGCAAAGGTGCTCCGTTTCGGCTCATTATTTTCGACCTCCCCCTTCCTTTTCAGCGGAGGGAGGACAGTCACAGCCATCGACCAGCGCCGACGCACAGGTCAAACATGAGCGGTTTCCGTTTGCGCTCAGCGCGCCCTTCCACCACGGAGGAGTGGACAACTCGACACATTACAGCCGCAGCTCACTCATATCTCTGCTGCGCCGCAGCTAAATTCGGGTCGTGTAGGGCAGGCTGTCTGACACCGACTCCGGCCATGCGTCTAGCGGGCTCTTCTCATTCTTCCTCGGCCCTTCCGCTCATACGTGCTGCGCAATCGGCACCAGGCGGACTCAGGTGGGTTGCATGCCTTGATCTCAGTGGACTGCGTCCGGTGTCCTGCTCTTGGGCAGAGGGGTGGGGTGGCCTGGACGCGTGCCGGATGGGCCCAAGGAGGAAGTCGACCGGGTGCAGGTCAGGGCCCTGGGAGACCCGGCACCCGGCCTGCAGCCCATGCTTCGCCCTGAGTCGCTTCACGCGGCTGCATTCCGTAATACGGCGCGGTGGCTCTCCACGGTGGAGGCTGGGAGGACTCGATGGCGCGATTCGGGGTGCTCTCGTTCTGCCTCCGGGATGTGTGCTGCCACATCAGCCCACCCGGTGTGGGGCTGGAGATGCCGCGCATGCTGCACATACGCACTTTGGGGTGCATTGGTGTGGATCTTCTCTTGCCTTGTTTGTCCATCACTCTTGCTCCTCTGACCTCTCGATACTTTTGTTTGGACGCGACACACCATGCCAGCTCTGCGAGACAGCGCGTGCACACAGTGCTCACACCTTTGCATCATGGGGCCTGCTTCAGGACAACCCTGCTGCTGAGGGGGGGACCCGCTGTCTTCATCCGTCATTTTCGCTGATGTCACGGAGGGGGCGCATCTGGATGGCGTGCCCGCATGTGCCTCGACAGGTGGGATGTTGCAGTGAGCCCGTGACCGCAGGGGGCACGCCACCCTCTCCTGAATCCGCGCGTCTTTGACAGGAGGATGCGTATTCGTGTTGAACCATCGGCAGCGATTCGTGGTGAGCTGCTGCGGGATCATATCATGACCGCAAGTACCTTCGGCAGAGCGCCAGCTCAGACCTTTCTGCCGACACCGCAAGTCTGCACAGCCGTCTACCTGAAGGCAGGCTGCTGGGCCTCCCCGCGCTAAGAGGGGGGGGGGGCGGTGCTGGACCCTGGGATGCCATGCGCGGTGAGGCGGCCGGGGGTCATCAGGATCCATACACAAGGGCAATCCCCCCAAAGTAGAGCAAATCAGTGAGAAGGCGCTATCGAGCACGCCTGGGCTGCACTGGTAATATAGCCGTCTATTGAGCAGTAAGGCAGAAGAAAAAGGAGCTTAATGGCGCAGCTTATCGATTCAGTGAAATGGGTGAGAGCGGTGTGGTAGGCTATATCTGAATTGTGCTTTTCGCGCTTTATTCAATCGGTAGATTCCGCTTGTTTTGCCCGTCCTCCTCGTGGATCCCGCCACTGTGCACTGGGTGCTGGAGGAGGTAAAGCTTGGAGCATCTACGCACCCCCGCCACAGACACTTCACTGGACGTGGACGATTTCTTTCTGTTCGCGACGTGTCACGTCATGGGTCTGCTGGTTTATTACTGTCTGTAGGTGTGGTCTCTCTTAGCCAGTGCTGATGCGACATGCGAGTATCATGTGCGCATGTCCGTAGCGGTGCGCGCATTTGTGTGTGTGTGTGTTCACCTCATTGGCGTTTGTGCGCTTCTTTCTTGTACCTTTTCTGTCTATTCCTCTCTCGTTCTCCTATCTCGCTTTTCCTCACCCCCATCCACACACTCACTCCACCACAGCATTGGCCTACCTCCTCTCTCTTGCCTACTCTTGGCTACGCACAAGGGCTACCCACACTGCCAACCTCACCTCCTTGTCACCCTCTCATATCCGCTTTGCACCCTTGCTCTCGGTCTCTCGACGACGTGAGGATCGTGCGTGCCTGCGCACATCGCCATCGTACTACTAGAGCCCGCTTCAAGGTAGCTCTTCTGCTTCACCGTGCAGGATCGACAACGGCAGAGGAGGGGGCATGAAAGCGCCGACGGGTCACTCTGTTCGCTTGTGCGCGTAGCCGGAGATCGAAAAAAGAGGGAGAGCGGCAGTGTTGCGCGTTTTCTTTTCTCAAAGACAAGTTCGGCATACACCGAGGATAGAGGAAAGGGCCAGGTGTTGCCTTCGCTCTCGTTTCCGCTTGCCCTCTCCGTTGAGTCACTTAGGGGTTCATTTTTTGTGTGTGTGTGTGCTCGCATCTACACACGATACGACCCAAACTTCTTTTCTCTCTCGTACAGGCACTGGTCAAGGCATGCTCACTTCAAAGAGCCCGTCGCCTGCCAGCAGCAACTACGACTTTGCGCTGCGCTATGAGCGGGTGAAGCTTCTCGCGAAGGTACTGAAGCAGTTTGATGGGTACGTCTCCCGCACGACTCAGGCAATGCGGGAGGTGGCCAGCTGCCTCTCGCTCGTTGGCCACAGCTATCATGAAGTTGCGCAGTGCGTCAACAACACGAACCCACACAGCACAGTGAAGCAGTCCTACATCTCCTTTAATAACCTCCTTCGCGGGAACTACGGGACCGACTTGCAGAGCGCGGCCACGCTCTTCTCGTCGGAGATGAACAGCATCAAAAATGGCGAGCAGTACCTGTTGTATAATGGCTCCATGCATAAGGCGGTGCTGTCGCGGCTGCAGGAGGTGCTGAAGAGTGCGCAGAAGGCGCGCGACCTTGGCAATGAGGTGAAGAAGGCACACAAGAAGGCTGTGGCCTCGCAGAAGCTTGTTCGCAAAAAAGAGTCCAAGTACGCCCGCATGGGTCGGCCCTTGACGGAGAGCAAGCTCTATGTGAAACAGTCGGAGAAGATGCGGCGCCATGATGAAGCCTACGAGGCGAAACTGCGCACCTTTGACGTAGAGTTCGAGTCGCTGATGCAACGCCAGCTGTACCTGGCGGGTCACATGATGGATGACTTCCTTGACGTGAACACGGTGTATCTGTCGCACATGCTGAAGGTACTCAGCTGCCTAGCCCCGCACGGCGTGGAGGCTATCGAGAAAATGCTGGACAGCGGCGGGAAACTCGGCGAGCGCCTCGGCGTCGCGCCAGAGGATCGACTTAACAGTCGACTGAGGACGCAAACCGCCAGCATGCTCAACAGGTGCAATGTAACCCCGGTGAGGAGAGGCGGCGGCGCCACACCTGACAAGGGAACCCCTGCCAAGTCCAGTCGCGGCGGCTCTTCACACAACTTCACTAACTACTACGAGAACCGGCGCCACTCGACTCTGTCCGCCGAGCGCGCACCTCTGACAGCGCGCGCTCTTGACAAGGACGGCGACGAGAGCAATGGGTACTGTTGCACACTGGATGGAACGCCACAGCGTCAGCTCATCTCAAACCAGACGCCGTTGAGAGCTGCCTCTGGCACCACAGAAATGTGCAGGGCAACAGGTTGCGCGTTCTCGGTAGGGGAACCGGACTCGTCACCGCCACTGCGCGCTCCGTCTTTCCCTGCTGCCGTGCGGCGCGGCGATGCCACGCTGGTACAGTACGCCGACCGGTTTGCCATCAGTCTCCCCGTTTCATGTAGAGCGCCGGGCACGATTGCAGACGCTGGAAAAGAGGCCAAGCCCATCATGCGAGCAGCACCAGTCACAGTGGTGGCTACGACCGATAGCTGCCGTGGTGGTGCTCATGATGCGACCACCGCACGCGCGACTCGCGAGCTCAGGCCCAGCCACGCATCGTGTGGCGGTGGAAGCACGCCGACTGTTGCACTTCCTGCACCTCACCTTGCGCTAGCGCCGCCGTCTCAGTGCCGCAAGGAGAGGCCGTCGGAGCGGTCATCAGGCTGCTCAGCGGTGCTGGCTTCTCAAGCGGCCAAGTATGAACTCAACCAGCCACGACCCACGGAGCCCTTTGGCGACGACAGCGTCACCAGCGCCTTCAAGCAAACGCCGCGCTTGCCCTTGGAGCCCATCTCGTTGTTTCCTCTTGACGTCGACGAGAGCTATGTCTCCCAGCAGACGATTCCGCGCATGTCGACGGCATCGACCGTTGTTGCTGATGCTGTGATACAGCAGCATACACTCTGCGACAAGAAGAAGCGCAAGACCACCGGAATTTCTGCTGCGACGGAAGGAGGGGTTCCGGAGCTGTGCACCGCCTCTGCCCCACCAGACGAGGACACTGTGAGCAGTCGCACAGACATGCAGTCTCAGGAGGCATCGGTAAGCAGTATGGACGATTGTTATGCTACACGTGGTCATCACCCGCCGCCACAGCAGCAACGCGACGTGAAACAACGTTCTCAGCGCGACACTGCACCCGCAAACTTGGCACTCTTCCCGGCAGTGGGGCCGACAGGTGACTCTGGGACTGCTACGTACCAATGCTGCGGCGACGGACTCTATTCCGAGGGCGGCGGGGTATCGGCGAGCTCGCACAATTTTTCGGGAAGCTGCGGATTGGACAGCCCTGCACCGACGCCTCAGACGCGTGCGCTAGGCACGGATGCATGAGAAGACTCACAAGTGCAGCCATGCAGCCCCGCGTAGCGTTTGTTGTTGCCGAGACAGCGAGACGGGGTATGAGGGCGCATGAGCGGAGTCTTTGCGCGTGCGTGCGTGCGTGTGCGTGTGTGTGGCTCCGTCCCCTTCTTTTTTTCTCTTCCCTTTCGCGTCTCCGTTTCTCGTGCCTCATCGTCTCCCTCACTGCGAGACTGAACGTGTGCGCCTCTCTTTGTTCATGACCACCCCACTTCTTTGCTGTCGTCGACACGTGCCACGCTTGCGTGCGTGCGTCGGTATGCTTGTGCTTCATCTATCGCGTTCTCTCTCCTCCACGCCACAGCCTCCGCCTTCGTTGGCCTGCCTTGCACCACCCACCCCTCCCTCCCCACCCACCCACCCACGTTGCGCACGCACTCCCACCCCCACCCCCTTTTTTTTCTCTCTCTTGCTTTCTACGCTTCCCCGCTTTCCTTTCTTCCCTTCTCCTCTTGTACCCTCCCTCACCACTGTTCTGTCCCCCTTAGGGCTATATTGTACTTCACCCCTCTTCACCCCACTCCTCCTTTTTGTTTATTTTTTCTCTCTACGAGAGTGCCCCCCCTTTTGGGCGCACTCGTTGCTTCTCTCTTGCGCACCGCACTGCTCTCCTTTGCTTTCTTGCTTCTTGTCGCCGCCTATTCCCCGTCATTGTGACCGCAAGGCCGATGATGACATTGAGAGGTGCCTGTAGCGCTAGAGAAGAGGACAGATATAGCAGAGATGCACACAGGGGAGAGACGGACAACCATGCAACCAAACACACACACACACACACAGGCATCAAGAAAGCAGCACAAGTGTGCAAGGATGCCTCACGGTGAGGGTGCTTGCATCACCCCATTCGACTCGCCGCGTCTGCTCAACCACCGCCCTCTTTTCATCGTTGTGCTGCTACTCTACTAGGTGCGGTGCGGTGGCGGCTACTCGTACACGTATGCAGCTCATCCCATTCCCCGACCCCCTTTTTCTCTCTACTCTTCACGCGTTTGAGAGTATCGCAGAGTGGCGGCGAGCCAGCGTCATTGTGTGAGCGAAATCAGGGAGGAGACTAGAGTGAACACATGTGCGACCACCCAACGCTTCAACGCGCGGTAGCCATCTTGGTATGTCCCTCCACCTAACTACATGAAGATGCAGACTTGTATATTCAATATCTGGAGCACACACACACACACACTCACTCACTCGCAGCTACTCCCTCTTCGTTTCTATCCTCTATGCGCGTACGTCTCGCGTATGCTGCTGTTCACTTTCCCTGATCTTCTCTCTTTGACGCCAGTGGCTGCTTTGCCGCTGGCCCTGCAGCCCGCTCTCTCTCTCGCTATCTCGCCCTCCTTACACCGCTATGTATGTGGATGGGCACAGACATCCAGATTGGTGACGGCTGTAGAAAACCCCGCACTTCATCTTTCGGAGAGCAAACATGTCTCTCGGTTACGTTCTCTCCCTGCTCGGCCCTCATTCCACTCCACCTCGCTGTATCCTTTGCATCTCACTCTGTTCGCCTCTCTCATGACGGCGGGGGAGACCTCCGCGTGGTACCAGGGTCCAGTCCCCGCGGTGTGTGTGTGTGTGGGGAGAAGCCATGCAGCTCCCCCATCCCTGCCGATGCCGGGCCAGTTCTGGTGGTGACAGGGTCACGTGCCTGCGGCGCAGGGGGCCCAGAGCGCCTCGTCGCTACTGATGCCGGTTGCCATGTCCTGGGCGGCGTTGCGTCTGGGCGACCCACGGCAGTGCACACGCTTGTGCCACCCATGTGCCAGGCATGGCGTCGGCGTGGCCCGAGCGCGCCTCACCCGGCCCTCGCTGCCTGCTGGTGGGGAGCCTGCGCCACCCCGAGGGATGCGCCGGGTGGGGGCCGGCATGACGGTGGCGGCGGCGAGGCGACCTGGGGAGCGGTGGGCAGGGCTTGGGGCAGAGGCCGTGCTGGGATGCCTGGGTCGGCGCACTGCTGCAACGCGTGTCAGCGGCTGCTTCGCCTCACGCGGTGGGTCTGTGATGGGCTGGTGTGGCGTGGCGTTTAACTGATGTGGCATAGCAGAGAATGGACACGTTGGGGGAAAAAAGCCTTCGTTTAACTTCCACTCTTCTCCGCTACTGGCGCCCACCTTCTTACTCTGCTCACCCAGGCAAACGCACACACACACACACACGCACACACACACACACACACACGACTGCAGTGATGGGCAACAAAATTAGTGGTGTCTTCAACTCCAAGACAGACAACATGGCTGTCAGCACGGAGTTCCAGTATCGCTACAGCGCCATGAAGAAGCTGAAGGTGTCTTACAGTGCGCTCAGTAAGAAGATTTCTGGTGTCGTCATCGGCATGGAGTGCACCCCACAGAACCTCCGCGATGTTGGCACAGGCTACTCGAACGTGTGGGCTTGCCTGAAGCACAGCGGCGCCAGTGGGGGAAGCTCGCGCCGCTACAGTCGAGCTGGGGAAGGCGAGCAGGCTCGTGCCAATCGCACCAAGGTGGACCTTGAGTTCGTTGATGAGTCCTACCATGGCTTTCAGACCTTCTGTGACGCCATGAATGACCTCAAGGCCCGTGCATGCGCCAAGTACTGCAATGAAATTCGCGTCAAAGTCATGAAAGAAGTGAGCGTGCAGCTACTGGCGACAGAGCACGTTCTTTCACAGGGGAAGAAGACAGAGGGTTGCAGGAGGCGCTTCACTAAGGCTGCACAAAAAGTATCGCGACAGGAGAGCGCCGCTCTGCAGAAGGGCAGGGACCTCTCGGGGAGCAAGAGCTACATGAAGGCTATCGCCAATCGCAACAGCAGGGAAAATATGTACTCGAAAGAGCTGGAGGTCTTTGATCAACAGTACGAGGAGGTCATGGTTGCGTCGCAGGAGTTCTGTTCCTCGACGACAGACATCTTCCTCGATTGCATTGTCGGCTACTACCGCGAGATAGTAACGGTGATTGATTTTGCCGACACCCCAGGGTCCAGTCGATTTCGCAGCCATGTGCCAGATATGGCACTGCACCAGGCGTCGGGTGCGGAGTTTTGCGAGAAAGCCGCTGGACTCAAGTGCGACAAAAAGTCTTCGCCCTCGACCGAGCCGCTTAATCTCGATTAAGACGTTGGGTACCGCCGAACAGTAGCCTGATACAGTTATCTAAAGCAAGTCCTCTACTGCATGTGCATCGCCTACCCCACACGTACACACGTACATGCAGAGCAGCATTGCTGCTGCTGCTGCTGCTGCTCTCTCTCTTATGCTATTTTACTTTTGTACTTCTGCATTTCTCTTCCTATGATTTGTAGCTCGCGTTGTCCATCACGTGGTCGGTCCCTCCGCCTCTTCTGCTTCTCGATGTGCATTCTCCGTCTCTTAGCTCTCTCTCCGTCGCGTGTCACGTCTGAGGCGGAGCTTCTCTGTGGTCGCTTTCCTCTTTGGCAGCGTCAAGCTGGGACACGACGACACAGGTTCACCCGCATACACGTAGAGCTAGGCGTCGAAGAGAAACACAGTTGTGCACCTCATGGGCAAGAGAGCCTGCCGTAGGCGGCAGCAAGTACCGGTCATCCATGTGTTTCTCTTCTGGGTTGTTAATCTCTGCGATGGATGGGAAGAAGAGATCAGCGGTCACTGGCACATTTTGCTGGGCTTTTTACAGGCTGCTGATTAGAGGCTGCCGAGCAAAACATCCTCTTTCTTGGTTACGGGATAGGGCCGCGAGATGGAGTCGCGTGATCCAGCAAACCTCCTTGAATCTGCATGGCCTCTTGCGTCTGTCCTCACTTTCACTGGCACAGCATTGCACCTACAGTGCAAACCCCTTGCCTGCTGCAGTTTCCTTCCTTTCTCCCCTCCTTTACAGACGACACACCAGCTCAACGAGTCGTCACCCAACGCAGAGTGCCACAGTGAAAACATGCCGGACACCGGAGTCGGTAGCCCACGAATGCAAACGTCGTCTCCCGCACTCCTGGAGAAGTAAAGGGGCAGATTACACAGCGGTGGAACTGATGGTAGAAAAGGAGGACAATTCTGACGGCCCTCTCAGCGCCGAGGCAACCCACAGCAAACATGGAAAGCGTGAAGTACCTCACGGAGGAGAGACGTATGCGCGGGCACCCGTTACACCTCTACCCGTGAATGCAGGAGCTGATCAAGGCTGAGGCACTTTGGGAGGAAGGGAACAGCAACTCATCAAAAGCCCGCAGCTCGCGAAGAGCCAGAGGAGAGGAGAGGAGAGTTCCGCGAGTCTCGCCCGGCAAAGCCATTTGACTCCCGTGGCGGTGAGGCTGAGCTAGTGCGTGTTCTTCTCAAATGACCTGAACGAGGCAAGCTACGCACTGATGCGCAGGATCCTCCACTTCAGCACTGATGACGCCATCAAAACGCATCATTGGCTTGCGGCCAGCCTCTGGGACAGGGGGGCACGGTGGCTTCCCGCGGTGAGCGAGTTGCCATGCTGCAGTACACTCTTTTCTCCGCAAAGTGACGTGGGCTCAACGCATCCCCTCTTACAGGCTGAGGTGAGGGCAGCAAGTGGCGACCTGATTGGCAGCGCGGAGAGTGCTGTGACAGGGCTTCACCAGAAGCCGAAGGGCAACGCATTGCTTGGTGGCCGATACATCTTCCCGTCCACGACGCCCAAGGGAACCAAGCGGGCATGGCAGGCGTGGGCGTGATGGCGAGGCAGCTTGAACGCTCTGACATCTGCCCTGACTGACAAGGTGAATCGCCAGTTCAAAGGATCTGAAGGCAAACATGCGACAAAGCCAAACCATACCACAGCTGCGGCAGTTAATTACACCAGAGGGCTGCGACAACAGGGATCGCGTGGCCGAGGTCGGGGCAGCTGCCGAGGTTTCTCCCGCGGAGGCAGCGCTGAGGAACAGCAAAGAGAACGCCTGCGCGCGGAGCAGCACCAGCAGCGACAGCCCTCAAGAGAAAACGAAGGCAAGGCTCCCCGTCAGGTGGCTCGGAGAGGGAGGCACTACAGGATCAGGCTAATGGGAGATACTCACAGGAGGTGGCATGTTACACGGGAAGAGGACACGTCACGAGCTGGATTGGTCTTCACCAGCACTACACGCCAACGCCACTCCACTGCAAGTGCACACAACTGGCCACGCTTGCGGCAGACCGGACCTGGGCGGCTGTAGACCAAACCAACACCTACGGAGAGAGACTGCCACACACCCCTTGCATGCGCTGCATCATGGGCTAGTCGGTATCCTAACCCGGTATAGTACTTCCAGCAAGGTATGACTGCGTATGTTCGACTCAGCCCTTGTCTTTCATCGTCCCCCGGTACGCACGCACGCCCTTCTCGAGAATCGCGACACAACTGCCTCTGAACTTTGTCAAGTGCATGGCTCAGCAGCGCTTCAGCGATGACTGCGAGCTCTTCATGTGGGCCTACGTATTCGCAGGTGCACTAGGCGACGCGATACGACAGCCCCACACCGCACCATCCCGCTTGGGCCCGTTCGCCCACGAGGCCACCACAAGGAAGCCTGGAAAGAGAGATTGCTCGCTATCAGACTCAGGGTTCTTCACTACCACGGCTATGCCAGTCCACTGGGCTCGGGCTAGAACTCAAGAAGGTGCTGACTGTGGGGTTCTAGGCCGTAGTGCCACAGAAGAACAAGTGACTTAAGCGTGAAGTGGGTTAGGGGAAGGCGTGGGTACGCCGCAGAACGCGTTGCTCGAGAGCGCATAACCAGCAGTGAGCGCACGTTTCTTCTTTTCCCCAGTCCTCCACGCTTCGCCGATGGGGAGGCAGAAGAAAAGGGATCGTTGTGACTGGTAGACCACATGCGAGCAGCAGCAGGGTTACAAAGCAGTCAAGTCATTTCTGTGAGGCAGACGGCTGGAGTGCCTCCTTCTCTTTACCCTGTTTTTACTTCCGGACAGGTGCTATGGTGAAGGCGGTCCTTGGACAGTGAATGCTAACGAGGAGCTCTTGCCCCCTCCCACCCTTACCTCTTCTTCCCCCCCTCTTAGCCAGTAAGGCGCGTATGCACCAGCTGCTGTGGCAAGCGGAGCACGCTGTCCCTTCCCTGTTGGCGCTTTTCGCTCACCGCTGTGCGCATTTCAGGGGGCGCGGCGGTGTGGCGAGATCGGGGGCGGTCTCGCTGTCTTTCTCCAACGACGGCGATGCCATTGCTCCCCCCTGGCAGCTTTACTTCTAGCTTGCCTTTCCTCTGAGAAAGGGTCCCAGTGGGCTTATGGCTCCTTCTCTACTGTGGTTTCCGCTGTCCGGGGCCTCCAGAGTAAGTGTCCCGCACCACCGGATGTCCTTTATGTCCCCACCCGGCGCGGCAGGGCGCTGGAAGGGCAGGTGGCTGCGCGCCCTCGTCAGCACGCAGGTGCGACATATGTGCCTAGCGATGCTCTTGTACACGGGGTGCGCTCCCTTCCTGCCGGTACGGCTTCGGTGCACGCGCGCCCGGAGGCTGGATCGAGTGTGGCGAATGCGCTGACCCGCTCGCGGCCTCGGTGTAACGGTGTCTTCTTCGATCTTTCTCTCTTCCATTCTACCAACACCACCGTCTTCGCTTTTGCCACTCTTTGTATTTCGCTTCTCAAGCACCGCTGCTTTTTCTGGATATCTTTTTCATTGTGTTTTTTTTTCTCAGCTCTCAGGTGTCTGCTTTGTTCTTTGACCAACACGCTTGCTGTTTCCTCCCCCTCTCTCTTGATCGTCTTTCCTTTCTTCCGCTTGGCCTCTGCGTCTCGCTGTTGCTTCGGTGATGCCCCCCTCCCCTGCCCCGCCCTTTTTTTTTCGTGTTGTTTTGCTTCCCTCTGCAGGGGCTACGAGTGCCACTCACGTTGTCGGTATTGCTCTCATCGCTGTGTGCGTGTATGGGAGGCCTTCGCCACCTCTGCCCGCCCTCTCCAACACACACACCACACACGCGCTCTCTCACACGCCTCAGTTTGTTTCTCTACTTGCGCAGATTCTCTCCGTCAATTTATTCATTAAATTTTTTTTATTGCCTTCTGCTTGCCCCTTGTTCTCCTCTGTGGTTCTCCTGCTAGGGTGTCCTGTTGTTGTAGTTGGTGTGCCTTCGTCGAGTTCTCTCGCCCTCCCTCTTCTGTTTTCAGTTGCAGGGCTCTTTTATCGGGCTGTTCGCGTGGCCGTTGTTTTGGTTCTCGCCTGCGTGGCCGCTGCGCACACCGCTCTTTTCCATGAGCCTCGCCCAAAAAGTAGCACCGACTATCTTTGCCGACGTCTGTGCGTGGATTGCTTTCGATTCTCGCTCGGTGGCAGGGTAGCGGGGAAAGGGGGGAGCGCGATGGGGGAAGGTGAAACGATGGAAAGCTGCGAGAGAAGTGCATTCACTCAAAGCATCAAAGAAGGGACAGAGGGCAGGGCTAACTGCAGTCACTGGCGGCATCCACGCAGGAGAGAGGTCGTTTTCCTCATTAAGTACAAAGCGTACTTGGGGAGGAACAAGGCGGAGCCATAAATGAGCATTCTCGCGGTGTTGCATTCGAGGAAGGTTTCCCCGCTTACCCATACAGCGGAACAGAATAAAACCCAAGAGAACGGGAAACGAAAGAGGAATACTACGTAGAGTACTGCGCCGTGGCAGACAAGAAAAACGCGAAGAGCCGCAGAGATGTTTTTCGCATGGGCGGCGTGCGCGCTTGTGGGCGTCTGTTGACACACCTCGGGGCGAAGGAGGAGGGAGGGAGGGGGGAAGTGAGAGAGAAAGACAGGAAGAGTATTTCGATATTGTCTCCCCTCACCTTGACCATCCCTCCGACTACTCTGTAGTCGTTCGCTACGCAAAGATGCATCCGCACGACGCGGCGCACAAGAAGAGTGCACTGTATTGAGTCTTTAGGGCTTACCCAAAACTCCTTGCAGCGTCCTAACACATGGCATGTTCCCCCCTCCCCCTCCGCACGCAGACGAGGGAGACACTTGTCTTTTCTCTTTTGACCCTCTTTTTCGCCTGTCTCTCCTCTTCTGCTTCTCCACTCTCCTGCTTGGCACTATCCTCCCTCCCTCCCTCCTTCACTCCTCTTTCTTCCTCGCACCTTCGACCTCATCGAGCAGCCGTACTGAAGAGTGCAGAATGTAATCTTCATGGTTCGCGCACTTTAACCTTTCCTTTATTTATTGTGCTTTCATCCATCCTCCTACTCTCTGCCCCCCCCCACCAACAGACCCACACACCCACACACACACACAGGCAGTCAAGAGTTTTGATCCTATCAAGCACCACACGCGTACGTACGCTGGTATTCTCAAGGAAGAGGAGACGTGTCTCCGGGCGGGTGCCCCCCTCTCCCCTCTCCCCTCTCCCCTCTCCCCTCCCCACTCCCTCTCTCTCGCTCCTTATCTCTCGGCCGATATCGTTTTATATTTGTTCGGGTGAACGGCGCATCTTTTTGGGTTCTTCGCTCCTGTCTTTGCGGTTTTTTTCTTTTTTATGTGTGGGCGTGTGGTCGTATGCAGCTCACGTGCGCGCGTGGCTACCCGATTCGGTCTTCGCCCGATTTTCGCTCGCGCCTGGCGGAGCGACAGCCTTTGTTTCCCTCTCCCCTGCCTTCTCCCACCTTTTCTGTTGGCTTCCATAGTCTTCCACCTCGTTCCTGATGCTGAAGCTGTCTCGAATGGCTCGCAGTAGCCGCTACACTCCGGTGGTGGGGTGCGCCTTTCTAGTGGAGATGCTCTACGGCTCCAAGTACAGTGCCAATTTGGGCCTGTACAACATGCCGTATGTCTACGTCAAGACGATTTTGCTGTGCGCCACCGGGCACAGCCTCATGCTAAGCAAGGGGCGCTACATCCGCGGCCTCGTCGAGCTTCTTCTTCCGTCGAAGGTGTCTCAGGACAACTTGACCAAGCTGGAGCTCTTGCAGTTTGTCGATGCCATCCCGGTGGGTCGCTACGGCAGCGGCAACACCGATTCTGCCACGATGGATGAGGACGAGGCGGAGAAGCAGGCGATGTTGGCGCTGATGATGCACAGCAACATCGATGCCAGCAGTGCCGACACTACGGCGGCCACCATTCACGCAGACTATTGTACGTCTTCGCTGCCGCCGCTACACGACGAGCACAGCGAAGTGCGACACGCGAGAGAGGATCGCTGGGACTGGCGCTGTAGCCGTTTGATGAGGGCCGCCGCTAACGATCGTAAGGGCGACGGTGTACTGGCTCGCCTCGGCTCTGATGCCGCGGCAGAGGCTGTGCGCAGTCGCTCCGACGAGTTGGAGGAGGACGCGGTTGCGATGGAGTCGATCATGTCCTTCGTCTCCGCTACCATGTTTCCCTCTTCCATTGCACGAGTACTGATCTACGACGCCGTGTGCACGTGTATGGCGGATGGCCTCTACAGAAGCAAAGAGAAAGAGCGTGTCACGTTGGTGTCTAGCCACATAGGCCTCTCCTCTGCCGTGCGTGGCCAGATTGAAAAGTTGGCACTACAGGAGAAGGTAATCTCAATCCGCAAGCGTCGTCTGCTGCTACTCCACCCCTTCCACTCGAACACGACACCGATGGGGGAGGAGCGGCGCTGGCAGGCGTTCAGCACACTCGGCAGTGCGGCGAAGAACTCGACATCTCACGAGCGGGGGGAAGGTGGGGCTGGCGCTGCGGGTAGGAGCGATGTCGGCGACCGTTGCGACCAAGAAGCCGAGGTCGAGGCAAGCACTTTCGCTGCTGAGGAGGCCATGCGAGTGGCGGCAGCGAAGGCGCTGCTGAGGCGTGCACGTGCGCGTCGGTCGACCAAGAGGTATGCCGGTGCCTGAAAAAGGTTTCATTATCGTGCAATGCGTGGCGGGCTCCAGTCCTTCGTTTGCTGTGTCTTTGCTGGTTTGGCTCTGCTCTTACTCGAATGCCGCCATGCCGGTGTGCGGCAGAGAAAACTCGGAAAGATAAAAAAGCGTTTCTTTTTTTTGTTTGTCTTCTCGCCTCTTCTGCTTACTTCGTGACTGCGCGGCATACTGTCACACACTTCGCGATGTAGTGGCTGCACTACGGGCGCACTTTGTTCGTCTGTGCTTGTGTTCGAGCTTTTACATCTCTTTCGTCCCTCCTTCCCAAAAAAACCCTTAGGCGAGTACACAGTCACGCATAGGCATGATGCACGCACGCGTGAAACATTTGTGCTTTAAGACTCAAACTCGACTGAGGCTCAGCCTCCTCTCCTCCAGAGCCGCAGCGAAACGGTGTAGCGAAAGGGAGTGAGAGGGGCACTATTGTTAAGTCCGCAGCCGGAAGTGGCAGCCACTCTCTGTTGACGGCCAGTGAGCTGAAACCGCACCGGTGCGTCTTGGCAAAACAGATCATGGCGTAGCACGCGCACACTCGAGAGCTTTTTCCGCTTCCCCCATTTCTGCACCACCAAGGCGTGGAGCATCGTCGGGAAGACAAGAGAGGTGGATCGACTGTATCCTCAGGCGGTCTGCAAGATGCCGCTGCTGCTTATTTCTGCTCATCACTTCCGCTCTCTACCTCCACCTTGCTCACCAAGGTCACACTGCCTGACAACGCTCTTATGCACGCGAATGTGTATGAGCTCAAGCTCATGTCTCTCCCCATTCCATTTCTTTCTCCTTTCTCTCTCCCTCTGCCTACTGCTCTGTGCTGGCTGCAAGCTCGGTACCTTACCCCCTCCCCATATCGTCCCCTCGCCAGAAAAGTAGGTACATGCACTTGCGTTGGGGTAGGCACATGCACACACACACACACACACATACCCACACTCACACATACACCCGTTCACGCACAAGCACCTAGGTGGGCGGGCTCATACACACATATACATAGACAGGCATCTGCACGTTAGACTCAAAGGTGCATCTCAGACTTCACGCTGGTGCGCGATCCAGCGTGAGCTTGACTTCTTTCTTGAGTGTAGGTCTGCGTAGGTGTGTGCCTGTGCGTGCCAGGTCTCTTTATTCTTTTCCCTTGTCTCAGGTTGTTGCTGACTGACAGGCAGCTGCTTCTTCCCTCCTGGGCGCATCTGCTGTTGCCTTTGTGCGTGTCTCGACAGTCATACAACGGCTTCGATTTTCAACTGAGGGCAAAGAGGGAGCGCGAGGTCGGAAAGGAGGTAAAACGCGCGCCACTACGCCCACGCCTACGCGCTTATAGAGCTGCGCCCCTTTCCCCATTTTCTCTCCGCCTTAGTGTGTCCTCGCACGCTGTTTGAGTGTAACCATCTTGGGCTGACCAGGGAGGCACGAAAGGAAACGTTCGCGGCAGAGACAAAGTCACCCTGGTGGCGGTCGTGAACCGGGGCACTTCGCACACACGATCGACACAGATACGCACGCACGCAAGTCACCGCAGCCTCGAAGTGTATGTGTATGCGTGTGTGTGTGTGTCCGTGCGCGTGCGTTAGATTCTTCTAGACCAGGCCTGCTGTAGGGCATGATACACCGAGAGAAATACAGCGCATAGAGGAGCAAAATATAAAAGGGTCATCAGCGCTGGAAGAAGAACTCGCTCAAAGTCGCACGCACATAAGTGATCCTACCTTGATCCACGCACCGATATTGACTTCACAGTAGGGTGTAGACTCCGTGGGATAGCAGCGGGCTGATTGATCGTACGCTAGCGCCACGGTGCCACACCTCACAGTAAACCGAGCAACCCCGAAGGGCGAGACCCCTCTTGAGAATGGCGATAGTGCACAGGGGCGTCGCAATCGCTATTTGGGTGTCCTGCGGCGTGTTGCTGGTCGCGGTCGTCTGCCTCACCGTATTTTTGTTTCGCCATCAGCGTCGTCGCAATCTCAAGTCCGCCACTTATGATCAGCTGAAGCAGATCGCAAGTAGTGATACGTGGGACACTGAGGGCGCGAGTCCTGCCTTGAACCTGGCTGCTCCGTGCGGCAGCACCGCGACGGTGTTGTACCATGGGTTTCAACGTTGCACTGCGGAGGAGCTGGAGGCGACGCCGTCGCCGACCAGTACCTGGAGCTTCCCCGCTCCTCTAGTCGTTCACTTGCGTGTCCGTGCCGAGCAGGTGTACATGGATGTGTGTGACATTCTGCTAACCGTCAACCGACTGCGCGACAGTCTGCCGTCCGACCACAGCAGTCAGCAAATCCTGGGCAACGACGGCTACTACCACCAGGACTATCTTCTCTACACGGCGCCACTGGAGTTCTGCGAGGCAGGTGTGTACGTTATCCAGGCCCATACGGTGCATCCAGTGAAGCAGGTGGTTGGCGCCGTGCACCAGTTCGTGTACGTGGTGACTGGGATGGCCCCATCCAATGAACGAAAACCACCCCCGTCGCCGGCGAATGTGCCTCTGCTCACGTATACGGCCGGTAGCGCAGCAGACAATCCCACAAAGGCGATCGATATCAATATTGCGCGGCGACAGGCGGAACGGGCACACCCCAGTGAGGATGCCTTTCAACAGGCCGCGCACGTAGACCCATCTGCGCATAGACAGACTTCTTTTTCTGCCACTGTGGCACCCTCAGCGGCCACCACCGGTTGCGTGCCGCTGCCGCCGGTCATCTCCCCCAGCGGGGGTGAGGTCACCACGTCCACAGAGATCATCATCACACCACACGAACTGAGCACAACACCCGATCAGCTGCGGTACAGCGTTGACGGAAGCTACCCCACCCTGCTCTACACGGCTCCGTTCAAGGTGAGTCTGCCGCCACCGTCGCTGCTTCCTTCGCAGCGCCGCCAGGTGATTGTGCAGGCCATCGCCGTGCACGCTGCCGCTGCGTCACCAGGCGAGGACTCTACTGTTATTTCGGCGTCCTCATGGGTGCCCGGTGGAAGAGTGAGCTCCATCTCTCGCGCCGTGCTGCAGGTGCGACCTGCTGGGCTGTCGTACTTTGACCCGCAGGTGCCGACGCCGTCCATGCGGCTACGCGCCACGGATGCGATTTTGTACTTTGACGAATCACACAACCCGCCACAGACGCAGACACTCTACGAACTTGTCTTTGTGAACGAGTCTCGGCGAAAGGTAAAGTTTAGTGGGCAGCGCGCGTGTTTTTACGACGGAAATCCCATTGCGCTGACGGAGAACGTTGCTACTGTGCATGCGTGGACGGTAATGAGCAGCGATGCAGCAGCGGCACGGTTCAGTGGCGGCTCCGGCGCTGACACGGCAGATCGCGTGCGCAGCGTACCAACCATCTACGACTGCAGCCGAGGGGCCCTCGAGCATGGCAAGCTTAGTCGCCGGCGGATGGAGCAGTACAACATCCATCCTGAGCAGCTCCTTCCGCCGCCGGTGCTTTGTGTGTCGTGCAACGAGATGAAGCTGGCTTTTGACGACCCGCCAGCAAACAGCCGCATCGTCTACACGCTGAACGACACCGAGCCGGTGCTGTGTGACGTGAACCCGCCGGCGTGCGCAGTACCGATGAGCAATGACACCTGCGGTTCTCGCCAGCGGCAAGGAGGAAAGAGAGAGGACCATGTTAGCCCCATTCTCGGCGATCGGGACGGTGCGCACACCTACGTATATCAGCCAGGCAAATACATCCACGTGACGCTCATGGAAAGTCAGCCCGTCTACGTGACGGCGCGTGTGTTCGTGCCGATTTTTGAGGGCGACGACGGAGCTCTGTACGGTGGCAGAGGAGCGCAGGGAGGCAGCTGCTTGGGTAGCGGGAAACTGCTGGGGTACCGCTACGGCGGCGTCTTTCATCGCGGATTTTACTTCAACAGCAGCTAACCAGATAGAGATCCCCCCTTAACGGCGTCTCAGCGCCGTTGTTATTGCGCCTACGAGCATGTATGTATGTACGGGAACGGTTTCTTTCGGCTTGCGTTGCTTCTCTTTCTCTGTCTTACTGGGACAGCCACCGCCTACCTTGTGGGCCATACATGTCCCACACACGTGCAGCAGGAAGGCCAAGCTGCACCAATCCCCTGTGCCACTGTCACTGTCTCTCTCTCTCTCTCTCTCTCGTGTCGATGTCAGGTGTCGTTTCTTGTTTTCGACTCTAGATTGTGCGCGTGCTGACCTGGTTCGAGCACCGGTACTCACGCGAATTTATCACCCGCGCTGCCTCACTGTTGTGCATACACATTCGCCTTTTTGTTTTTATTTTGTCTCGCACCGCAGTTTTCGCCCTCTCGTTCTCTCTCTGATAGAGGGCAGTCAACAGCGAACAAACAGGAGAAGACCGAGAAGATTTATCGATATGTGCTATACATGTAGGATTGTGCGTGCGCGCCACGCCGCCGTTCGTCTCCTCAGCGCCTCCAGTGACGTCACCATCGGCGTGAAGGTGAGTAGCAGGGGATGCAGTCGCTGACCGATCATCATCAGCATCATTATCATGATTATCTTTCCTCCCTTTTACACCCCCACACACAATCTCTCTCGCTCTCTCACTGTCTCCTCTTTCATCGTCCTAGTCACTCGGTCAGTTCTTCCTTCTTCCCCACATTGAATGCACACAGTCTATTTTGTATAGACAAACGCAGATAAACTGCACAAAGAAAACGCAGGGGCACTCGACGCCGCGTCGACCAACACCCCTGTTGCCTTCAACGTCCTCCTTCCTCATCCTGTGCCTCTCGCTCTCGTTTGAAAGTACACGTGCATCTTTAAGCAAAGCAAACTGCCGCACGCAGACGCATCCACATACAAAAAACGCACACACATGCGCATATGCCTGCAGTCCTCCATTACCCCTCCTTCCCCCTCCCCCTTTCGCATAGACTAGCCTACCAGAGCGGCTGCTGGTGAGAAAGAACGAAGGTGAGGCTGATCTCAGCGACAACACCCCCCCTCTACTTCCCCTCGTTCATGTACTCCCCACAGCTCTGTAGTCTCATAGCGACGCGTGCATACCACAGGTATACAGTACTCATTCATAGACTCGTTGACGCACATCGCTCTATCCTCCTCCCCCTTCCCCACCTGCCGCTGTCGCCCTCTCCGTCCCATTCACATCCGCACAGTTGTCTCGCTCTCTCTTCGCACTTTCGCACACTCTCTTCCTTCTCCTTTCCATTCCTCTCCCCTCGCCCTTCTCTCTCCAGCGTCACGCACACCTACCCACCAATCGCACCGTCTCCACTGCCCCCTCTCTCTTTCTTCCTCGCTCCGGCTGTTGGTGCTGCCTGTGGTGAATCCAACTTCCATAAGCGTTTTAAGTGTGGGCCTTCTCTCTGCCTCTCTCTCTCTCTGTTTTGCATTCACTTTGGGGCCACGCCTCTCCCCTTTGCCTTCCCCTCCTTCCCCTCTCTCCCAGCCTGTACTTTGCTTCCCGGTTGACTCTGTGCGCGTCTCAACAGCCAATGCTTCGTCGCGTGCTGTCTCGCGGCCCACTCCCAAAGTCGCTGTCGGTATGCTCCACGACCAAATTGGCGGCGAATAGGGGCAAACTTGCCAAAGGTCGCGGTGTCCACGTGCACTTTCTCACCGCCGCCGAATGCGCGGCATCGACTGACGATGCTGCCGCCGCTGTTCCACCAGGCTTTACCGGCAAGGCAGGAGAGGTGGACTTTCAGGCTGTCTGGGGTACCGCGCAGAATCCTTCCTCAGTGGCGAACACTGTGGCGAAGAAAGGCCGAAAGGCACCCGGCACCAGGCGCGCTGCGGCGGCGTCGGGTGCTGCGGAAAAGCCTGCTGAGCTCGTGGCGGGCATGGGGGCTCGATGCACAGTGCGGGATTACCGCCTCGCGGTCACAGCTGCCGTGCGCAAAGCTAAGATGTGCAGAGCCGCGTGGGTGTCGCTACACCCACCGAAGCAGGATATCTTCACCATGACGGACCCGTACCACCCGCCGCAGCGACTGCAGAGCCAGGAAGTGGTGGAGAAAACTGCCACCTTTGCCGTGACAGGGGCATACCAGTACGACCGCCTGAAATCGAGCATCCTTGCCGCCGCGGATGGTTCAGAGAAGCGCAGCACTCGCGCGAGACGAGTGGAATCGCAGGCTAATCCCGCCAGCACTCCACAGCCGCCAATGGAGCTTCTGGTGGCGTCGAGCAATGCCCAGGCGGTGCGCACCGGCGAAGTGATTGGACATTGCGTCAACGACGCTCGCAACCTCGGCAATCTGCGCGAGGACGAAGGCGTGCCGGAGTTCTACGTGGAGTGGGCGAAGAAGTACATAATACCAGAGGGCATCAAGGTACGCAAGGTGCTGCGCGGACAGCAGCTCGAGGAGGCAGGCTTGCACCTCATGTACAACGTCGGCCGTGGCTCCCGCTATGAGCCGTACTTGATGGTGCTGGAGTACGTCGGCAACGGCCGCTCAAGCGCGACGACGGCCCTCGTTGGCAAGGGTGTAACGTTCGACTGCGGCGGTCTGAACGTCAAGCCCTATACTTCGATGGAGACGATGCACACCGATATGATGGGGGCGGCCACTGCGCTCTCCACACTCAAGGCAATCGCGAAGCTGCAGTTGCCGATCAACGTTGTGGCTGCAGTGGGACTCGTGGAGAACGCGATCGGGCCCGACAGCTACCATCCCTCTTCCATTATTACTAGCCTCAAGGGGCTCACAGTGGAGGTGCTCAACACGGACGCTGAGGGCCGCTTGGTACTTGCCGATGTGCTGACGTACGTGCAAAAGTACGCGCCGCTGGAGAAGAAGCCTACCCGCATTATCGACCTTGCCACGCTCACTGGTGCCGTTGTTGTCAGTCTCGGTTCCCGCCGCGCCGGGTTGTTCTCTCCCTCCATGACGCTGGCGAATTCACTCATGTCCACCGGCACTCGGTGCGGGGAGGAGCTGTGGCCGATGCCCATTGGTGACGAGCACAAGGACATGATGAAGGGCGGCATTGCCGACTTGATCAACACTGCTCCCGGGCGGCAGGCCGGCTCCTGTACCGCCGCCGCGTTCCTCGCCAGCTTTGTAGAGCCGGAGGTGCAGTGGGCGCACCTCGATATTGCCGGCGTGGCGGATGTCGGGGACAAGCCCAAGGGCTACGAGCCAGCTGGTGTGACCGGCTTCGGTGTGCAGCTTCTGGTTGACTTCCTGCGCCACCACAAGCCGTAAGGCGCGAGGGGCGTCCTCTTCTGCGATCGCGTTTTTATTTATTCGCTGTGTTCTCTCGGTTCGTACTTTGTGCCTGGTCGTATGGTTGCCTAATCACTCCCTATCCCCACGCACACACGCACTTTTTTTTCCCTCAAAGAGTATCTTGGTGGACTGAGGCTTGCAGGCAGCAGGACTTTCCTTGCCTCTCTGGCGCGTTTGTGCCTTGTTTGCTTGGAGCGTGGTCTCTACGCATGTGGTGTCGCGCGTCGCGTTCGCCTCTTCCATACTCGCAGCACCGTCTGTCGTTGCCTTCTTCTTTCATTTCTCTTCTTCGGTTCTCCGCTCGTTTCGCACTGTCGGCCCGCCGTAATCATCATTGTCATCGCTGCAGTTCGCCATTTCACATCTTCGCAGGCACAAGGTGGCCACTTTGTCTGGGCATACGCGACAAGAGGGCACTGGCCGGAGTCTTAGAACGACTCGCGCCGGAGCACCACCGCAAAAGCCATAACATCCCGAGTTGCGCCGACTGCGGGGTGCGGGGAGGGGTACGTTAGAGGAGCCCTCAAGCCCACGTCCCCAAGCAGAGAGAGAGAGAGAGAGACTGGAAAAGACTGCGGCTGCTTTGTGTCTGCTTGGGGTGTGCCGGTCTCTCTCCCCCTCCCTCTTTCGCGCCATCTTTTTTATTTCTGCCGCGTGCGCTCCGTGCATCTTCATAAAGCACCCAGGCGCGCGCGCACACGAAGAGTTGTCCGTGCATGTGGTGCGGTGCACGTGCGCGCTTTTGAGAGGAAGCCGAACACAAAAAAAGGTGCACGCGCATAATGTTCTCGCCATCTGTGCTGCTGCGGTCCCGCATCCCGGACACTGGCCACCACACCACCGCCACTTTCAAGTGGGCCACTTACACTTTCTGGTACTTCCTAGATCCCGCCCTGCGCCGTCATCACTGGTACTATCGACGTAAGGTACAGCTGGACCGCTTTCTGGAGAGGAACAGCATTGCGACAAACTCGTTGATTGGCGTGATTTTCGGAGTCACAGTGTACTTTAGCGTTATCTGTGGTGCCCTGCTGCCGCCAGCGGTGGGGGCGAAGGAGCACTCAATGAAGGAAAACGCGCGCGAGGTGCTCAACTTGATGGAGTGCGACACGTCCAAGGAGCTGCCGGCGTATCAGCTCATGCGCGTGAAGCGAGAGATCATCGGCAAGCTACACGCCGTCGCGGACGAGGCCGAGGTGCGGCGCCAACGCGAAGAGGCGGAAAAGCTCAGTGAGCTGCTCAAGAGCCTATCTTGAACTTGTGAGTGCTTGTGCGCGTATGTGTGTATGTGTGTTAACGCCTTGTGCGTGGCTGTTTGTAATGCGCCCTCAAGAGTGCAGGGGCGTGAAATACGTTGTTGGTTCACAGACTTGCTGATGGGCGGTTAAGAAGCGAAGTTGCATCGTAGGTTGATTTGAGCCTTGAGACTGCATCCACCGTGAGTGAGCGAGATGTGGATGTGTGTGTGTGTGTGTGTGTGTGTGCGTGCGTGCGTGTGTACACGTTGCACGCCCGAATCGCAACACGTACACACGTAGGCGCGTAGTACTGGGTGCGCAGGGCTGGAGAAGAGAGAACGGACGCACTTCACTCATGTGCGGTGATGAGGCACCTGCAGGCTGCGTGCTACACTACCGTGCGCCTTTCCTTTCTTTTCCCTCTTTGCTCCTCCTTCCGCATCCGCATTGACTCCTGTCGCTTCTCCTCTTCCCTCTTCAGTCACCGCCTGTAGGGTAGCATGAGCGTCGTTGAGGGCGAGATGGGGAGGGGGGCTTTGAAGCGGCTTATGCAAGGCCTCACAGGGGGCACGAGGGAGTGGAGAAGCGAAGCGAAAAATCGAACGAAAAAGAGAGCGCCACGTAAGCGGTGGCACCTGCGGTGCGAGAAGGCGCGTATTACCACTGACGGCTCGCATGCGCGGACGTTGACTCCTCGCTGCAGAGAGAGAGAAGGGGCAGCCGCCTCGCCCCCCTCTCTTCTCCCACTCGTCCTCTTCCCTCTCTCTCGTCGTCTCTCCGGGGCTCACAGCCAGTGTTTTGAGTCTCTGGTTTTTTTTGGTGCCATCGCCACTTCGCTGCCCCTCTTCAGTCTCTTCATTCATCTCTTTTCTTCTTCTTCCTCTTGTCTCTCTTTGTGTTTCGAAATGCTTCACGCACCACTGCGTCGCTCTCCTCCTGCCATCTTTCTTTTCTGCTCACCTCACAACAACCGCTTCCAGGACGCGCGCACCTCTGTGCGTTTCCTCTGTCTTTCCATTCACAGCTGGAGTGCTGGCCTACTCGTGGCTGCCAGCAAGTTCGCAAACTGCCTCGGAAGGGAGAGTGTTGAAACTATTCTCAGGGCAAGGTGAAAGTGCCACCTTGCGCACCATCCACTGCGCTGGTGTTGCTACGGAGCCTGTGAGAGCGCCCTTCTGGTGCGCTCTCACAACCGCGACCGCGATCGCGCCCTCTCGCCCTCTCTTCTGAGTGTATGGCGCAGTCTGTGTGCGTGTGAAGGAACGTGCCTGAGCCTGAGGCATCACCAGCGTACACAGTCATACATTCACCCTTCTGCTCTCCTCCTTTTCCCATTCTTCCAACGGGGGATGGCGATAGTAACTGCGGAAGCAAAAAAAAGCAAAGGTCAGTGGCTGTAGCGGACCGAGCTAGACCAGCCTCCTCCCCCCGCTCCCACGCGCAGACCGCTATCACCACCACCACCGGAATAGGAGCCTCTCGTCGATCTCTCGGTCATTTGTGCGCAGGTCTTTCTCCCCCTCCCTCATATCTCCACCGGCAAAACCTCTCTCTTTCTCCTCCGCCTTCTCTCGTTTCTTTCTCCCCAACGCATACAGCGCTCTCCCCTCTCCGACACAATCTTACCACATCCATACACACCTTCTAGTGTATCTTGCTCCCTTTGGCCTCACTGGGTAGCCGTACACTGATGGGCAGTGGATAGCTCGTCGCATCCACGGATGACAACGATGCAAGGAGGAGTGACATGGAACCTCATCCCCCTGCTATGAACCGATCTAAAGCAGCACACACTGCGCTATTTTCTCCACATACTGTTGACTCCACCAGCCATGGCGTCCTCGTCGAGCGCCGCTCGCATCACGAGGGTGGCGGTCACGACGCCTTCCGAGAACGTGGTCAGATCGTCTCGCAGCCTGGGCCACCGTTGCAGCTCAGCACACGCCGACTGCAGGTGTTTAGCTACGTACTCGCGGAGCTCAGCAGTGCCACGACACTCCTGCCTGACTACACAAAGGCGATCCTGAATCTGTCGCGGCGGCTTGTCGGGGCGTGGCAGTCGGTGACGGCAGCCGCAGTTGCGCGGACGCGGTATGAGCACGCGCTGGTGTGGGCAGCTCACCAGTGCAAGAGCACCGAGGCCTCAGCTCTGAGGGCGTCGTCGTCAGCGAAGACGACGCTTGAGGGCTGTAGGGTTTTTGGAGCGACGCTGAGGCGCTCATCGCAAAGACAAGCACGAGCGAAAAAGAAGCGGAGATGCTCCGTGCCAGTCACCGCTGCAGCTGCTACATCGTCGTTGTCCCCCTCTGCTACTGCGTCACTTTTCGGCTTGGCAAGCTCTTCACACAAGCGACGCCGTCTGACCCGAGAGGCGACGCCAGCGGCTGCAAGCGTGGGCGCGACTGCGGTGGATCGAATTGTTGAGAAACCACCACCGCACTCCAACGCTCCCAGCGATGATGGCCCATTGGGCCCGCCTAACGTTGGCTCGCCGAGGTCTTCCAGTAAGCAACGACGAGCTGATGTCACAGCAACATCGCCTTCACCTTCACTCTCTGATCGCCGCCGTGGCGTCCGTCACGACCGCGCTGCCCACAAGCGCCACCATCAGTTTGTGCAAAGGATGCTGCTGCAGCTGTGGCTGGATGCCCAGGAGGCGGAGGACAAGGCAGGGCAGCATGTGGAGTATATTCGTGCCTTAGTCGTCAACGCCCTGTATCAACAGTATTTACAAGTCACGGTCGAGGCTAGCTACCACGACCTGGCGCTGTATCGGTGGCTCTCGCCGTTGTTGTTCTCGGCATACCGTGGCGGCCTCGAGGCGGGGGGGCAAGCGTGGTTTCGCCACGGTCGTCATCTGCGCCACCGCAGCGCGTTGGCGCACCCGGAGAGTGGGTCTCTCCAGCGTGCGCGTCAGCACCAAGCTGCTGTGCAGGTGGTGGCAGATCTGCGGCTTCTACTGCGCGTGCTGGGACGCGCTCGCATTTCGGCGAGCCCGTCCCGAGACACACGAGTGTACAGCGGCGGTGATGATGGCGACTCTGGCGTCGTCATCGCATCGCTAGCGATGGAGAACCGCAGCTCGCCCAGCTTGCCTGTGCCGCCACCTACCACCACCGCTCAGGGCGGTGCTTGCTCAGAGGATTGTGCATCCTTCGCCACCGTTGGAGGTGTAGCTGCCGCAGTAGCAAACAGTGAGGGGAGCAACAGTGACGGTGCGTCGGCGCGATGGACTGCCTCAGCTGATGGCAGTCGGGGCTCTTCTGAGCTCAGCCCCAGCGATGGCTTCGACGACCACACGCTCGCGGTGCCGATGCCACTGCAGTCTTTCTTACAGGCCTGCTTGTCATTTGATCCTACACACTGCGCCTTCACCCTCATGTCACGATGTGTTGTGCTCGCCCAGCACGTCCGGTGCGGGGATGATGAGCAGACGGTGTCGTCCCCTGCCCCGCCGAGTGGGAAAGGGGCTCGGCAGAAAGTGCACAGTGGAGTGGGCAGAGTCGATGAAGGTGTAGCCGATGGAGTGGACGGCGAAGAACCGCCACGGGAGTACTTTGGCCTTTTTTACGTAGTCATCGCCCGCCGTGCTGTTGGTGCTTGTGCCTGCACTGCGATGTGCTTCGGCAATCACAAGTTCATATTTGTCTGCTGCCACGATACCGAGGTGCTGCTAAGAGGGGCTATGATGACTACGGAGAGCGACGAAGGCGTGTGTGAGGGGAGCGAGGCGTCGACGGCAGCGACTGTAGAGGAGGAAGAGCGGCACTTCGCTCACGTGTCACCTCTATCGGCGAAGGCTACTGCTACCGCGTCCACCTCGAATGAAACGAGCGAAGGGGCTGAGAAACTTGCAGGTGACGGCGCGCGGGCGGAATTCTCCGCCTCCACTTCCTCAACGCTTGCGATGACTGCAACGATCAAGGGTCGCCCAAGCCGCTTCCACCTTTCCTGTCTCCACCCTCACAGACCACGAATGGACAAGTCAACGCCGTCGTCGCGAGTACGCGGAATCAGCGCTCTCAAGGCACACGACGTACATCGGCTCAAGCGCAGTGCCAAGGGGAACCGCGGCGGTGGCGGGGGCGGTCTCGTTGGCGAAGTGGGGCCGTCGCGTGGGGCGCCGCCTTCGCCCCACAGATCGGCACCTCCAAGCGACGTCCTACAAAGCACGCCTTCTCGACAGCCATATTCACTGACGCCACCGTTCTTCTCACCAGAGTCCGACGAGGTGACACCCACGGCGACCACCGCGGGGCGTGGGGTAACGCTAGGCATTGCAGCACTATCGTCGTCGATTGTCACAGCGAAGCTGTGGGAGCGCTCCGTAACTCGGCAGGTGCCCTCACCACATGTGAAGCGGGCACCCACGCAGGCGCTTTTGGCGACACAGGACTCTCCTTCCACTGACAGCGCCAGTGCTGCTGCACCGTGCCGAGGGTATACCGCGGCTAACACAGTGCCAACATCACCCGCATCGACCCAGGGGATGGTGACTGACATCAGTAGTGTGGCCCCGGTGTCGGGTGCTTCCCTCCAGTCGCGCACCGCCGGGGAGGGCTCAACGTCAACCTGTCCGACCCTTGGGCCACTACTGCGAGAGGCGACGAGTGCCTTTCTAGAAGACGATGCTGTTGCCGATGAGGAAGGCACTGACAGTGAATATTCTTGTGCCTCTGCGCCTAATTCGCTACACAAGGGTTGCAGCCGGTATGTGGTGAACGGCAGACTTGCGACGCATTACACCGGCTCCGCAACACGTCTTATGTCGAACTCGGAGCTTTTCTCATGTCAGACTTCCTCGTCCACACCTCTCTCCTTTTCTTCTTCCGTTGCTGACACCTTCAGTGATGGTGAGGAGGAGGAGGATGCAGACGCTGTTGATCGTGGCCGCCATTTGCAGCCGAATCACGGGCTCACCACCGAGCATCGAGATCGCATCCCGAAAGGCGATGATGAGGGGGGTACGGCGGAAGATGCAACGGCAGAAGACAGTGATGACGTTTTCAGCGGCGGCGGGTCGCCAGTCTTTGTTGTCATGCACTCACCCCTTTGCAGCTGCGGGGTCGAGGACATGGCAAAGGAATCAGACAGGACTGCAGCGAGCGCGACTACGGCGTCCCCGTCATTCACGGCCACAACGACACCCGATTTCTTTGAGCCAAGCCACTTGCGTCAATACCAGTCCGACATGCCGCTGGGGGACAGCATAAAGGGGCTGTCTCGTCTTTTTTCTGTATCGTACGAGCCATACATGGACTTTCCTTTCCTGTACTTCGAGCAGCGCGTGCTACTGCCACCTGGGAGTGGGCACGAAAGGCGTGTGGGGGGCCGACGCAGTGGTGGCGACGGTTATACCGTTGCTCATTCTCGCTCCCCCCTAGTTGGTAGTGGGCGGATGAGTCCTTCTCGGACTTCGCCGTCCGCACGGGCGGCTGAGGCGGTCGATACGCAATTTGGCGGTGCCTGCCCCCGTGCTCATGGCACCGATGTCGAAGCTGCTGCGGTAGCACATGAAGTGACTGTGACTGTTCAAGATGCTGACGTGCCGCTGATGGGAGCGGTAGCGTCTACTACACCGGATCCCGAGAGAGACGAGCAGTGCAACTTCGCACACGAAAAGCCTGCTGGTATGCCGAAGGGTACATCGTCCTGTCACCCGCAACACACGCTCTGTGCTGCTGACACGTCAGCGGTGGAGCCATCAGAGGGAGACTTGGCCTATGCTGCGGAGCTCTATGCACGGCTGCAGTTCTGGAGTCTGCGCGGGCAGGACCGAAGTGCGTACATTGATTCCTCGTGGTCGCAGCAATTAAGCCATGTGCGCCCTGAGGGGGCTGAATGGACAGCAGCATCCGCCTCTCCCAGTCTCGCTGGCAACGTGGAGGACCTGGAGGGATGGGCGGAGTTTAATGGACAGGAGCCAACGGCACCGTGGCCCAGCCACACCACGGGTGTCGATGCTCCCAGGAGAGTGCATCACGGGATGAGTCATGGAGCTCTAGGCGCCGGGGAAAGAGGCAAGCTGGCGTCAGGTGCGATATTGCAGTCGTCCCTGAACTCGTCCGTCAACACATCTGAGGCCGACGAAGTGAGTGACATTATCCGCCTTCCATTCCGCCTGCTCCACTGCACGGTTGGCACCGTTGAGTTTGCCGAGGAGGCGGAGCTTGCAGCGCCGAGGGCGGGTGCCAGAGTGCGCAAGCGTCGACGTGCCGCGCGCGCCGAAGGGCGGCAGACAAAGCGACGGCCAACAGCGGCGGAGGACCGTGATACGACAGAGGAGGAAGAGGACGACCCTTCGGGCAAAGAAGAGCCAGTATGCGCCGAGGAGCGTGAGAGATTCCCGCACCTGCCTTCCTTCATGACGGTCAATGCCCGTGGCAAAGAGTTGCTCTTCGAGGCGCTGCGTGAGTCCACAGAGGTGGTGGTGTGTGGCGTGCGAGAGAGCCGCGCCCACACTGGCTACCATGATGTGCTTCATCAGCGCTGCCCCTCACAGCCTTTATCAACTTCGATGCCCACCGTGCCGGAGACCAAAGCCAGTGTGTGCCCGGAGGGAGATGGGAACAGCGTAGGTTACGCCCCACGTGCTTGTGCGGCGGCGGTGGCAACAAGTGGTACACCGTTGAAATCGACGTGGGTCACAGCCGTGAGCCCGTGGACGGTAGCTGCTGCTGCGGTGCAGGGATGCGGCTTTCGTGTTGCAACCGGCACGCTCTCCCGTGATGAGCGAAACCCCTTTGCCTTCGACACCCATCGGCAACTAGGCGCGCGCGGCATCGTCTGCTGGTCCCAGGGCAACATCTCGCACAAAGAGGAGGATGGTAACACCCCAATGGACGCTAGCGGCGACGAGACTGTGATGAGTATGGCGGCCCCAGCGGGCGACAGCGCGTCCCATGGGGTGGAAGGGGCTACCGGCGGCGCTACACACCACCGCGATCACATGTACTGCTCGGACTCTTCTCACATGCCCAAGTGGCGGTGGCCGCGGCTTCCCGCTAATGATCACAAGCAGTGGCGCTGCGAACTGCTGAAGAGCGAGTTCCGCTTGGCCCGATCAAGGTGTCTTGACTGCCTCCTCGTCGACCACACCCATGGCCGCCCTATCGCCGCGATTACACTGGCTCCTCGCTCGTGGACGCAGACATCATTTGGCTCAGCCTTGGACGCCGCCTACAACGATGACTGCGACGGGATCGGCGAGAAGACGCTGCCGAGGAGATGCGCAGGGCGTCGTCGTGCTGACACCAAGGCTACTGACGTGCCGTCTCCGCAGGACGTGGTGCAGCGCACCACCTATGTCGTGATTGGCTTTACTCACTACGTCGCCCCGCTGTGGCGGCACCTGCGAGAGGAGAAGGCGGTGCTGGTGGACATGGACCGCACCCTCATCGACAACGCCATCACGGTGCGCTCGGCTGCAGAGCGTCAGCGTCACCTCCGTCATGTGCATCGCGTCGTGGAAGCCGCTGATGGCGTAGCTGGGGCTGCAAACCCATGCGTGCTCTGGCGCCGGCCCACGGCAGCGACGTCGTCGGCACTCTTCGCTGACGCGCCGTTCCGAGTTGGACGCAACGATGCGCCACAACTCACGGCAGAGGAACTTGCCGAGTCCATGGCGAGGGGGGTGGATGAACAGCAGGAGAGCGTCTTGTACCGTAGCAGCAGCAGAGGACATCACCACCACCACCGCTCTTTTTCTTCTTCAAACCAACTCACCGAAACTGTTGAGGACAACGGTGTACTGCGGCCGACCATACGACACAGGCCACTACACAGCCGCCAGTCAGCGCCGTCTCACACACCTGCTACAGCAGGCAACACCTCAGCCTTTTCCAGTGGCGGCTTGCTGCATTGCTTCATGCGCCGCACCGCATCGCAGCGGCAGAGCCTCGGCATCGTACACTACGAAGAATGCGGCGCTATCAAGTATGATGCTGGCTCCCTGCCGGCATCAGACCTGGGCTTGGGGGCCGACTCGTCGTTCAAGAGCGGTCCCAATCACAGCCGCCGAACGTGTGAGAGCGACGATGCCGAAAGTGTGTCATCTGCGTCGAGCACCGATGCGGATGCTCTCAGATTGAGCTATGAGAAATCTGCCGCTACCTCTGCCACTACCGCAGCTCCGACTGCGGCTGCGACGCCACCGACACGCTACTTCTTTGATGTTGTGTACGTCCGCCCCGGTGTTCGCCAATTTCTCTACCGCGCTGCCACCCAGTGGAACATTCCGGTGGTGCTGGTGACGAAGTCATCTCGGAGTCGCACGGAGGCCATTCTGCGCCAGGTGCTTGATCCACACCGAGTGCTCTTCCCCGACATGCGATCGAGCGTGGTGACGGCAGATGAGATGCTGCACTGGTGTGATGGCGAGGCAGTGTGCCATGATGCCGCTGACAGGGGCAAGGAGGCGTGTAGGGAGGCGGACGTCGGCTTTGGGGATCCCGTAGGAAGACTGGCGGTGCACCAAAGCAGCTCGGCAGCATCACGTAGTCCCGATGCAGCTAAGGCGTACTTCGCCCCACCGCACACAACGGAGGCAATAAGCACAGCTGAGCGCATTGCACGGAGCCGCAAAGGTGCCCTGCGCGTTGTGCAGTTTGTTTTGGATGCCGTCGCGATGACGGCGGCCCGTCACGCGTGGCGCGCTCCGGCGTGGTGCGACTGGCCAAACCGCCTGCCGAAGCCGCGCAGCATCGCTGTGCTGGACGACGCACCACAGGTATGGGAAGAATCGGACTGGAGGTGCACGGTGCACGTGGCCCCCTACACACTCTCCCGCGTCGACCCGCGAGCGTACTTTAGCCGTCGCGGCTACGCCACTTCCCTCGTGCTCTCCTGCTTGTACGGGTCGAAGTGTTTGGTGTGCGGTGAGGGTGTGCTGCGTCTGCCAGAGCGGCAAGGGACTGAGACCGAAACATCCTTGTCCTCTCCTCACAGCCCCTCGACCTCTCTGAGCGGGCCTGAGAGTCGTGAACTCAGGGCGTACCGCTGGCCACATTGCGTATGTGTGTGCCCGCCAGACCATCTTCGTGACATCGCCCGCACGGAGGAGGGTGTGCCGGTCGGCTACACTAGCACGAGCTACGGCGCCGCCACTGCTTCAGATCTGTCTGCGAGCGCAAGAGCGATACTAAGGGCGCTTCTCTGGCGCATGTCAGGCAAGGCTGCGGTGTGCAGCTCCCAGAAGCCACTATTGTTGCCGTCCATCGAGGACTCTGTGACTACAGAGCAAGCGAGAGGTGGTGAGGGTCACGTTGGGGCACGGTACCGCGGCTACCGCCGCCGACGTCGGCACCGGTCCCGCGCCGACGATCTGGACGCAACTATGGCGCCCGTCAGCGAAGAGGGGGCTATAACTGTCTCCGCTACTGCGGACCGCGAGGCCCGGCGGAAGATGGCCGGCCCTGCCACGGTGGCACGGACTGCTGCATCGAGACACGTCGGAATGAGTACGCGGCCACGACACTTCGACACCTTCGACACTGAAGGCATCACGTCCCCTCCGTCCTCCTCGCTTTCAGTGTTTTCCAGTGCGTCAAGTCACACCTTCGCGTCTGCATCGACCTCAGAACGCTCATCTCTGACATCATTATCATCGTCACCGCCTCGCACGAGCTCGTCGTCGTCGTCCACTACCACCAACTTATTGTCCTCCGGGCAATTCGCATGGGGCCCTGGCTTTGGCTATGCGGCAGTGAACGCAACCCCCGAGACTGGCAGCTACACGCCGAGTACCATGGTCACGGTAGCGTCGATGCCGCCCACTCCGATGGCCTTCCGTGCCTCCCCCGACCTGTCGCTTGAGTTCAAGGCGCTAGGCGGCGAGGCCGAGGCAGACGATGACGAGCAGCACGGACTGGTAATCAACGCGGGCAACTTATCTGCCAACACTACAACTGGTAGTAAGAATGCAGCAGGGGAGAAGGGGTCAGTCTTGCAGGCTCCCGCACCAGAGGACTACGCTGTTGCGGCCACCACCTGCTATGGAGCTCCTCGTTCGAACTCGTCTGAAGTAGATAATGTAATTCCGTTGGAGATGCGCGCGGCACCGTCCGTGCTGGGGCTTCTTCGCGCTCCAGGTAGTCCCAGTCATTGGATTGATGATGTAGATGGGGCACATGCAATGGGGTCAGAAGGCTCGGCCATGTCGTCTGCTGACTCTTATCAGTCCTCTTGGCTGAACCGTAGCTTCACGTTTGTGCCCGCGGAGGATGTCGTGCCCATCATCTCTGCACCGGAGACGTTTACCGAGGGGGTGGTGGCTAATGTCGACGACTCAGTGCCGCTGGAGGCGTTCGAGGCACCGCTACAGCGACCGCGGCGCTGGCGCCTCGATGACCCGAGTGACGAGGTGGAGGATGTCATCCCTCTATGACAAGGGACGGAGCGCGAGCGAGAGAGGCAGGCCGCTTCAGGATTTACATTTCCTCCTCCTGTTTTTTTGTGGGCGACAGTTTTGCTGTGTACGCATGCTTCTCGCGGGTCCGTGGCTATGCCCACTCCTTCCCCCCTCCCCTTTCTGTGTTAGCACACGGCGCAGCAGTCACACGTCAGCAGCGAAAAGTGAAAGGGCCAAGCACCCCTGGTGCCCATGCGCAGCAAAGTACAGAGAAGAGAGGAAGCGGGAAGAAGCAGAGCACAGTGTGGAGAAGCAAAAAGTTGTTTCACTGGGGGCCCCAAGTGCACGTGCGAGGGGTGCTCCGTGGCTGTTCTCAGTTGCGTCGCTCCGCGGATGATAATCGAGCAGAGAAAGGACCAGGGTGTAGTGACGGACCAAGGCGCTGTGTAGCCAGCCCGATCGCCCCTCCCCCCTTTCCTCTTGTGGCACCGAAGTCATGCCACCGGTAGTGGTGCCTTTCTCTCTCTCTCTCAGTGATCGTGGGTGGTGGGTGAAGTCTCTCCATGTCGTGCTCTCTTTCTTGGCTGCTGCTGTGTGTTCCTCGCCTTGTTTGAGTAGAACAGGAGAAGTGGAGCTTCTTCTCGTCTCCTTTATTGCTTTCTCTTTCTCTCTCTCTCCATCTTCGCCGACCTACACGCATGCACCCCGCATCCGTGCATGAAAGCTACGGTGAAGGGGTTGTTTCACACGTACGCACGCACCTGGGCCTTTCGTCACAGGCTGTCAACGCCGTCTTTCCTCACAACTCTCACTAGTGATCAACACTATACCCCTTCAAGCAATGCAGCAGCGCCTTGTGCGGCTCTCCTCAGCTGTAGCCGCGGCATCTGTACTCGGCGGGGCAACCCCATCGATGCGCCCCCTTTTTTCCAGTTCCTCTGCTGCGGTGGTTTTCATGATGAGCTACTGCTACACTGGCTTCCTACGGAGAACGCCGGTCCGCTTAGCCATGAACCTCCACGCAAGTGATATGTCTACCCCGGACAGAGCCACGGTGAACTCCGCCAACAAGAAGGAGTTCAAGACCGCGCTCTGCAACGAGCTGGTGAACAAGATCACCGCGCAGGGGTACTACCCCATGTCGCAGTTCATCAAGGACTGCCTGACCCACCCTCAGTACGGCTACTACGCGGCGAAGAAGCACGTCATTGGAGGCGAGAAGGCTGACTTCATCACTGCGGCAGAGATCCCATTCTTTGGCGACGTGCTCGCTGCCTGGGTGATGGATGCTTGGCAGAAGATGGGTACACCACGCGTGCTGCACCTCGTGGAGATGGGGCCTGGTCGTGGTACGCTTATGAAGACGATGCTGAAGCAGATTCAGTACTCGAACCCACATCTGGTGCACTTCTTGCAGATACACCTCATCGAGGTCGGGGCGGCGCGCCGCGAGGAGCAAAAGAGGGCTCTGGCGGCATTCCAGACGGCTCAGGGAAAGATCAAGTGGTGGATGGACCTGGAGTCGTTGCCTTTTTCACTTGAACCAACCGTGTTCATTGCGAATGAGTACTTCGATGCGCTGCCGGTGGCCCAGTTCCGCTACACCGAGCGCGGGTGGGTGGAGACGTGCGTGGAGGTGGACACCGACCCTGGCACAGAGGCCCACTTCCGCCTTGTCCACGCTCCGTCCGGGTCGATGTCGGCCTACCTTATCCCTGACGATGTTCGCACCAAGGGAAAGAGCGGCGACTGCGTTGAAGTGAACACGGTCGGGATGCAGACGATGGAAACGCTCATGAAAAAGATGATGGATTGCCAGAAGGCTGCGTGCCTTCTGATTGACTATGGCAAGGATGATCACATGCACAGCACACTCCGCGGAATCCGTGGCCACCGCTTCGTTGACCCGCTGCTGTCACCCGGAGAGGTGGATCTCTCGTGCTGGGTGAGCTTCCGGCAGTTGCGGTGGGTTCTTGAGCGGCTGGAGGTGGCGCGGCGGCACCTCAAGTGGTTCCCGGTGATGACGCAGCACGACTTTCTGCTCGAGAACGGTATTGATGTTCGACTGGCGCATGTGATTAAGGACGAGGAGACGAAGACGGCAATGAAGGTGCTGCAGAACTACCGGCGGCTGATGGACAAGGAGGAGATGGGGGAGAGCTACAAGGTGTTCGCGTTTCAGACCCGAAACTTTCCGAACGTCTCGCCCTTCTTTGCCGAGATGCCGCTGCCTCCGCTGTCGCAGGGGCGTGGGCGGTAGACCGATGCGCGCAGAGGGTACAACGGCCCTTTCATGCAGCCTGCATGTTCTTAGCTTAATGTGAAGAGTTTGAACACACACACACACATACATACAGAGCGAGTCAATGCCAGAGGCCAGAGAGAGAGAGGGAGAACGTAAGGAGACTTAAGGAGTGAGGGAAGGAGAAGCTCTGCTTCACGCGACTGTCACGCTCGGCAACCCATGGCCCACTTCACCCCTGTGCTTCCTCCCCCCGATACCTCCTCGACTTTCCTCTTCCGTGTGTGTCCATGTACGCAGGCAGGCATAGAGGTGTCGTACCACATCTACTACAACTACTTGCTCAAAGTTTCCCCCTTTCTTTCGCGTTCTGTACGCAACAACGACCCCTTTATGGAAGGTGGGGTACGCCTCCGTGCGTGTGGCGTCCAGGGCCCTGCACCCCCCGCGCTGTGTGTGTGTGGGGGCCTGCGCAGCCCCGAGGGAGGCACCGCGTGGCGGCCGGCGCGGTGGGTGCGGCTGTGAGGTGACCTGCGAGTCCGGGGTAGGCCGAGTTCGCGGCAGGGGCGGTGCGCACTGCTGTAAGGCGTGTGTCGGGCGCTGCTGCGCGCCACACCGGTGGGCCTGCGACGGGCCGGGGTCGAGTGCGGAGCGCCGGACGTCATGCGCTGGACGGCGGAGAATGGCCGCGTTGGAGGAGGTAAGGAGGAGCGCTGCAGCGGCAGGGGCAATGGTGACGGGGGTTTTCTGTCTGTGTGCTTCGTTCTCTTCGCCTGGTGCTGCAACACGCAGGTCCTGCCGATTTTTTCTCTTCTCCCGCTTTGCGCCTATGCACACATACGTGCATGTACGTAGGAATGATGAGACGCCAGGTGTACCACGGCGAGGAGTACGCGTAATCGATGCCCTCGTTGAGGATCAACTTTCTGCTTCTCTTTTTTTTTGTAGGGTTTGATGCACCTGTAGACCTACGCAGGCGTGCATGCCTGCCTCCTAGTCCCTTTCGTGCTACGTAGGCGTCACCGACTCGTTACGTTCTCCCTGTACCCCATGTCCTCCGCCCACCGCCGCTCTTTGCCCCCCCTCCCCCCCACACACCCACACACATATGCAAGCATACATACACACCCGTGAGTTCGCTAGCGTGACATAGGGGCTCAGAGGACAGAGCTTAGTCTGGAGAGGGCGGAGTGGCTGCACAGGACCACATAATTTTGAAGCTTTCAGGACCAGAAATCCCAGACGAAAAAGGAAGGGAAATAGTTTCAGCATAAGGCTACACACATGAGACATGTGATTTGCGTCTTTACTACCACGACAACAACACCCTTCACCCCCCTCCCTCCCTCAGCTTCCCCTCTTCTGCTCCCATTCATTTTTCTCATTATCGACGGGAAAGGCGTGCACCTACCAGCGTGGTTGCTCTGGAAATTGGCCTTATATAATTCTTCCCTTCCTTAGTTCCCCTGCGTGCTGCTGCCTTGACCGCTACAGACTATTTACACCGTACAAGATTATGTCATTGTATGCGGGTATCTCGTAGCATCTTCCGTGTTGTTCTCTGTGCGCGTCCGCTTTCTTTTTTAGCCCCAGCAAGCACACGACGACCATGAGCTCCCCAATACACCAGCGCGCTCCGGTCTGGACTCCGAGTGACACCCATGCCGAGCGGCTTGCGGCCGCGGACCGGACGGCCGCTGCCCGATGGAAGTCAACGAACAGGACATGGTATCCAGACTACCACCTTGCGCCATACGCGGGGTGGATGAACAACCCGACGGGGCTGGTCTACTTCCGTGGCAGCTATCACGTCTTCTACCAGTATCACCCCTACAGCTCCACGTGGGGCCCAATGCACTGGGGCCACTTCACAAGCGAGGACCTCGTGCACTGGAAGCGCGAAAAGACTGCCCTGGCGCCAGGCGACGCGTGCGATCGCGACGGCTGCTTCTCTGGCAGCGCCATCGTACACGAAGATAAAATGTACATTGTCTACACGGGGAACTTTGCACTTGACAAGGCGATGCCAAGCAAACCGGATGCTATCTATGAGCAGCAGTGCGTCGCTGTCAGCAGCGATGGCGTGAACTTTGAGAAGCTCGGCGTTGTCGTGCGCCCGCCACCGGGGTACGTGCACTTCCGTGACCCGAAGGTGTGGCAGCAGGACGGGCGGTGGTGGATGGTGTGTGGTGCCCGAGACGTGACGAAGGACCTTGGCCAGCTGCTTCTCTTCACCACGCAGGACCTCCTTTGCTGGGACGACACGAACTGGCAGGTGCTAGGGATGACGGAGGACAAGAACGTGTTCATGTGGGAGTGCCCCGACTTCTTTCAGCTAGATCAGAGGGACGTCTTTGTGTACTCGCCGCAAGGGATGCGGAAGGTCGGCTATGCTAACCGGAATCGATTTCAGAGTGGTTACCTCCTTGGCTCGTGGGACACATCACTGGTGGAGCCAGCACCACCACAAGTAAAAGGAGAGGCACCGAGGGATCCTGCTGACAGAGGTCGCGCCATTGGCGGGCCCCGCTGGCTAACCTCGTTTGACGTGACACAGCGCTTCCGTGAGCTTGACAGAGGCCACGACTTCTACGCACCGCAGACGCTCTCCACTGTGGATGGGCGGCAACTTATCATAGGCTGGATGGACATGTGGGAGAGCCCCATGCCGACGCGCGAGCACGGTTGGAGCGGCTGCTTGACACTGCCGCGGGAGCTACGCTACAACGCGGCAACAGGACAGCTCCAAATGCTGCCGGCGCAGGAGCTGGTAGGCCTGCGTACATCGGAGGGGACAACTTTGCCTTATCTTCTCGTAGGAAGCAACAACGATGCGCTCATTATCGAGGAATGCACTGCCTACGAGCTAGATATCGCCTTCAACACGGAGACGAGCACGGCGGAGAAGTACGGGCTGTGGCTCGGCTCAGGGGCGGAGCTGTACGTGGACGCGCAGTCGAAGCGCCTGGTGCTGAACCGCCACTACCCGCAGTACATGCTGAGCGGGTATCGCTCCTGCGAGATGCCGGCAGGTGTGCTTCTGCAGCTGCACGTGTTCATTGACCGCTCGTCGATTGAGGTGTTCGTGAACAACGGCGAGGTCACCTTCTCTTCCCGCGTCTTCCCCGAGGAGGGCGACCGGGCACTGCGCGTCTTCTCGGTGAACGGGGTTGCGGACATGGCGGGCGGTACCATGTGGAAGCTCGAGACGACGGTGAAGCACTGAGCGCCTTTGCCCTGCGTGCATGCGCCTGTGTGGCGCTCGGCCTCGTTGGCAGCGGTGCGCACTGACTGATTTCCTCCTTTTCTCTTCCGCCCTTTGTTTGCCTGTCTCTCCCCCTTCGGTCGACAGGCCGTGGGACGCCCATTGCCCATTGGGCGACATCCTCCCTCCCTCCCTCGCCTGCGCTGGTTTCATGCGTCTCGCTGCGCCCGCCGTCCGTGCCCGCGCTACGTGAAGCAGCCGCAGCGGAATGGCGGCACAGAGGGCCGCGCGGAAGACTCGGCAGCGGCCCTGCGTCTGTGGGTGCTCGGGAGTGTGTTGTCGCTTCTCTCGTTTTTAGCTTTCGAGGGGCGAGCGAGACCGGTGGCGGCGCGCGCACGGACGCGTATCGGGCCCTCTGCGCTGCAGTGCGCACGTCTCCATGTGACTCTTTTCGTGTTATCTCTGCCTCGCCCCACTATTTTCCTGCTCCCTGATGGCAGGCGGGGCACGCCTCCGTGCGTGTGGCGTCCAGGGCCCTGCACCCCCCGCGCTGTGTGTGTGTGGGGGCCTGCGCAGCCCCGAGGGAGGCACCGCGTGGCGGCCGGCGCGGTGGGTGCGGCTGTGAGGTGACCTGCGAGTCCGGGGTAGGCCGAGTTCGCGGCAGGGGCGGTGCGCACTGCTGTAAGGCGTGTGTCGGGCGCTGCTGCGCGCCACGCCGGTGGGCCTGCGACGGGCCGGGGTCGAGTGCGGAGCGCCGGACGTCATGCGCTGGACGGCAAATAGTCGATCCGCTGGCAAAAAGGCAGTGCGTCTTGTCGTCTGATATGTACGACTGACTGCAGTTCGGTACGCGTCTCCCTGTGTGCCTGTTCATTCCGTTCGCTTTTCATCTTGGCTTCTTCTCTCTGACACGCCCCCTTCATCTTACTGCGCAGGCGATCAAGGGGCGGTATATATATATTTTTAGCTCTGCACCCTCCTCTCATGTGGGTTTTTTTTTTCTTCTTAGCCTTATCACGCCATACCCCATTCTCCTCTTGTGTCTGTCCAACTGACACAGGAACGACAACACGGACGTACGCTCACAAACGCTTCAGCACATATCACACGGAGAAGGAGAGGCGTAATGCCTTCTATCTCAAGCACAATGTGGCTTTCTATTCCCCAGGCCCACTCCCCCTTATCAGTACAACTTCTGTCGTGAGTGAGCCAATCGGAAGTCTGCCTTCACCCCCTCCCTCCCTCCCTCGTTTCCCCTCTCGGGTCTTCTCTTGTTCGCAAACGTTTTCTGCTCTTTTCCGTGCCCTTTGAAGAAAAGGAGGGGGGGGGGGAGCGCCGCACTCTCCTGATTTCGCGCGCGTCGCGAGCCCAGTGATTGGCTGCTCTCCTCTTGGCTGGTCTTCTTCATGGGCTCTTTTGTGTTCTGTGCACGTTGAACGAAACGGAAACGCAGCCTCCTACCCACGGAGGTGTAAAAGTCTCCTTCCTCTTCCCCTCACACGCTTATCCTCCCTATTCTCTACCCCTTCACCACGCACAGCATACTCCGCTCGATCTGTGTGTCCTAACTTCACACGGACACGCATCTGCGCGTCTTTTGTGTTCAAGTATTTTACAGAAGCAAAGCGGACAGTCGCTGCGTGTGTGTCTCTCTCTCTCTGCTCGCGTGCGCTTGTGTCTGTCTGTGTGTGTGCGTGGGGCTGCGTGCATCTCTTTCTCCCTTTCTCATCTTCTGTTGTTTTGTGTGTGTTCTCCTCTGACAGTGAGGCTGAAAAACGACCAAAACAAAGCGCATCCATCGTGACCGCAATGCGCTGCGCGATCACCGACATCGCAGCACAGCGCACCAGGGGACTCACGCGGACACACCAAAACACAGAGCAGAAACTACACGCAAATGCAGGGAGCGGCTAACGCTCGCAAGAAGTGACAACCGTGAGCGGAAGGGGGGGGGTGCGGGGAGCAGAAAAAGGCAGAGCGAAGGGAGGAAAAAACAACCAATGCAAAAAAGCGCATCGATCGGCATCGAAACGAGCGCTCTCGTGTCATGAGTTGGTTTCTTCAAATTTATTGCACTTCCTTCTCTTGCGTCGGCGCTGGTGTAACCGCTCTCCCGAGAAGGCCTTTTCCTCAACTCTCTCTTTTCTCTGTTCTGTACTACTCTCTTTTCCTTCCCTCGCTTTTCTCTTCTGTTCTTTTCGTTTCTTCTTCCCCTTTGGGCCACCCCTCGCCCTCTCTCTTCTCGCATTCCTCCTGCTTCTCGCTCTCCCAAGACTACGATGGTCTACTCGGCATATCTGAAGTTCTTTTCCTCCGGCCGTTGCTTCGTACCTTTTCGTGGCTTCTTCTTGTCATTTCAAATCAACATTTTATTTCCCCATCGTTGATTGATCGCTTTTTGCTGCTCGACACGGTGCCTTTACGCCGCTGTGTTCTCTCTGTTCTTTTCTGGTTTGCTTCTCGAATTTCTCAACGCCTTTTCCCCGCGCGTGTGTGTGTGTGTGTCTCTCTCTCACCCACACCGCCGCCCCCTTCCCCCTCTACTCTGTCTGCCCTGTGCATGCGCGGGCTTTTTTTCCATGTGGACTCATCTCGCACCTTCCTTTTCGTTCACTCGCTCTTTTTCGCAACTCCACAAAAAAACAACATCGTATTGTCCTCTCCCCTCTTCACAATTCACGCTCTTCCCTGCTCTCTCCTCCTCTTTCCCCATCTCTTCTCTTTCAGCCTATTCACCCGTGCGCACGCACACACACACGACTACCGCAAATACGAAAGCGCACCGACGGAGACGAGGAGTCTGCGTGATAAAAATAATTCAACGAACCGAGAGAGCAAAGGCGCGTTTAAGCCGCAACTTCTGAGCCCTAGTCAGCTTCATTCTCCCTTTCTTCTTTTCGCCGTCGTTGTCCTCACTGCTTCTCTCTCACATCTTATCTCTCTCCCTCTCTCTCTGTGTGTCTGTGCGTACTGGCGGAGCACTTTGAGTAGTCGCCTCTGCGCGTTGGAGGACATCTCAGCAAAGGACGCAGCCAACAGGGCGTGCCTCCCCCCTTTTTCTTAACGACTTTACATCTCCCTCTTCCCTGCAAGCTGACTCAGCCATGACGTTGGCTTCTACCCCTAAAAGCGACATCGAGGAGGTGCAGCAGGATACATCGCACACGGAACGGCTGGAGTTGGCCAATCACACCGTTATGAAGGCCTGGAGCCTGCTAAGCAAGAGGTGGTACCCCGACTACCATATGGCCCCCTTCTCCGGCTGGATGGGAGTGCCAGGCGGCCTCTGTCACCACAACGGTGTATATCATGTTTTCTACCAGCATAACCCCTTCAGGGAGAACTGGGGCCCAATGCACTGGGGCCACTTCACAAGCGAGGACCTCGTGTACTGGAACCACCAGCCCATCGCCCTCGCTCCAGGGGAGTCGTTTGACCACGATGGATGCTTCTCTGGCTCATCAGTGAGTTACGATAACAAAATATACATTTTCTACACGGGACACACCTGGTGCACCGAGACTAAGAAGGGCGGCGGCAGCGCCTCAGTCGGTGATGGAACATCGTTTTATC
>NC_025869.1:0-65828 GCF_000755165.1 Leishmania panamensis | reverse complement strand
AGGCTCGATAACAACAGTCCCCGTCACGTCCGCGGCCATTCCCGTCCGCTTCTTCAGCGTATCCACCTCCACGTCCAGCTCTGGCATGTCCTCCTGCGGCACTTCGTGAATGTAGTACAGCATGCGCTCAACGCTGTTCATGTCCGCCTCCACCGTGGCAACCTGCCGCACAAGCCAATTCAGCATTGTAGTCGTCTGCGTCGCCATGGTGAGCGAGAGCGACACAAACGCAACCCATTCGTCCTGTGTCTCCGCCAGCACTGTTCGACTAACGCCGATAAGCACAATCATCGTCACCACAATGTTGCCGAGAAACTCTACACGAACACCGAGCCAGCGATTCGCCAGGTTCTCTAAGAAAGAGCACGAGAACATGAGGTCCAGCCGGTGCAACGCCTCGAGCATCACCGTCGACGCACGGTGGTATGCAGTGATCGTCGCGCTGCCCGTCAGCACATCCTCAAGAAGCGAGAACAGTGGTGATTTCACAACGCTACTCGTTCGACGGATTTCACGGTTGGCAGAGTTGTAGAACCCCATGATGCGGTAGTAGAGGTACCCACACGGCACAAGCGCGATCAGCACCAGCGGCTGCGTTAAGAACGTAACGAGGATCGCCGACAAGATGCCGTACAGGCAGTTCATCATCTGCAGCATAGACATCGGCAGCGAGTTGTCTGCTACGTCCACGTCACGCGAGCAGCGATTCAGGATGCGGCCCAGCGGTGTTGTGTCGAAGAACTCCATCGTTCCGCGCGAAACAACTCGCAAAAAAATGCAGTGCATCGAAACGCACCCGCGCCGCATTGCCTCATAGGAGAAGTAGAGCCTCAGCGGCACCGTCAACGTCTCTAACAGCACGCACCCGATGTACACCAGCAGATATGAAGTGCTCGAGATACTGAAGCGCCGCGCTGTCCACAGCGATAGCCACAGAACCGCAGAGACGGCGAAGAACTCCGTCACGGTGTATATTATGAGAATCGCAACCATCCACATCCGTCCACCACAAAATCCTACATACTCTCCATACATGGACCAGGGCACCGTACCCGTCGCTTTCTCCTCCAAAGTCATAAGCTTTGCAGCAGAGGAGGCTAGAGCGGCACCCTCTACACGACTCGCGTTTGTCTCCGAGGTTACAGGGTCGCCAAAGCCGCTGGTCATCGGAGGCTTCCCTACGGTAACAGACCCCACACCCTTAAGCAATTCCACCTCCATTTCCTCAGCTTCACTGCCATCCCCCCCATCCTGCGAACCTTTGCTGCGCTGAGATAGTTTGTGCTCCGCTGTCATGGCCGCAAACATGGGCGTCTGCATGAAGTCCTCGCTGCTTCCGCTGAACTCCACACGCCCGCCAGCAAGCGCCACAACGCAGTCCGCCCTCGCCACGACGTGCACCTGGTGCGTGGCAAGCACGCGCGTCTTCCCCGCAAGCGCGCCAAGGAAGCACTCCTCCATAACGCGCTCGCCGACGTGCGCGTCCAGCGCAGACAGCGGGTCGTCCAGCAGGTACACGTCGCGGTTGGCGTATACCGCGCGCGCAAGGCTTACACGCGCCTTCTGCCCGCCGCTCAGGTTCACGCCCTTCTCGCCGATCTCCGTCTCCAGCCCCCCGCCAAGCAGCGCAACGTCCGCCTCCAGCTGGCTCACGCGCACGGCATCTGCAAGCCGCGCGGTGTCTTCCTCATCGAAGAACAGGATGTTGCCGCGCACCGTCGCGTTCATGATCCACGCCTGCTGTGGCACATACGCGATGCTCCGCTCCGCCCACACGCGGCCCTTGCTGATCTCGAACTGCGACAGCAGCGCCTGCAGCAGCGTCGACTTCCCGCTCCCCGTCGCGCCAAGCACAACCGTCAGCTTCCCGCGCGGGATACTCACAGACACGTCGCGCAGCAGCACCTTCGGCTCCAGCTCAAAGAAGTCATTTGTCCCCATCAGAGGCGTCTTTGTGCTTCGGGTAGACGCCGACTTTGCCCCGCCCATGGCGCTGGTGCCGCCCACTATGATGTGACGAAGCGTACTCGACGGAGAGGAGTAGCTCATGTCCTCGACAACAGCCGATGGAGACGGGCGCTTCTTGGTAGGCCTGCACTGCTCGCAGCACAGCATTCGCAGGGCCCGAGAAAAGAGCGACATCTTCACCTTCGGCGCCAACGGCAGTTTCACGGGCACAAACGCAGTCACGTCTGCGTTCTCCAGTACAGCGGCAAGCTGGCACGCAGTGCTGTGTCCGCGCTGCTCTCGGATGTACTCTTCCATGTCCTGCACAGTGGAGCAGACGGCGTTGTCGCACTCCAGAAACCTGCTGATACGTGTCAACGCCACAAGATACTGGACAATCAAAGTGAGCACAAGTGGCAGCATATTAAATGGCATCCTAAGAATGCCGAGAAGCGCAATGGTTGGGAATACCACTGTGGTTGTCAGCTCGTGTCCAAGCAGGTAGTACACAATGAACACAGCGGCGATCATCAACTTTGGGGTCGCCATGCTCACAAATGATGCACAGATACGTGCAATCTGCACCTGTTTCAAGTACGCAACCTCCATCGATCGCTTCGCCTCGATGTTCGCGATGAAGCACGGCTCCCACGCCATGAACTTCGCGATCCGTATGCCCGAGAAGAATTCGTTCGCCGCCTTGACACGCGCGTCCGTCGCCTTGGCCAGCTTTTCTCGCCCTGCCATCTCCCACTTCAGGATTAAACCGTTTATCGGTAGTGTCATGAGCAGCGCCGCAACGGCCATCAAGGAGCACCAGCCAACCAGATAACTGAGAAGTACGACGGAGATAAGAAACACCATGGGGCTGCTCCACAGATAAATGCAGTACTGCATGAACTGGTTAACCATCTCGGTGTCCGTGCTCATCATGTTAATAATGCGCCCTGGGTTCATCTCCGGGAGTGTCAGAGACTTGCTGGAAATCGTGAACACCTTTTCGAAGATCAACCCGTTCAGAGCGGAGCGCTGCTGCAGGCCACATTTGATGCTTAAATAGAAAAAGCGGTGCAGGCACGTACTCTGCACCAGCTGAGTAAGCAAAAATGCCGCCACTAGCCCACAGCCATAGGCCCAGCTCTTATTACGCTCATTGAGGAAGTGCACAAACGTTCTCAGTAAAAATGGTAATAAGAGGGTGCACACGTCAGCAAGCAGCTTCAGCACAATCTGCCACCAATAGTCCTTCGGCAACGTAGCCAAGAGCACCCTTGAGAGAGAGAGTCGGCACGGCATCGGCACAAGAGTGGGGTTGAGCGACGTTCCGTCTACAGACAGCAGCGCCACACAAGCCACCTCCTCCAGCGTCGACATGTCACTGTGCCCAGGCGTGAACAGGTGCTCGCCGTGCACAATGCCGTTGAAGAACGGCGACGCACCGCTGTCGTTGGACCTCTCAGCGGTGCGCGCAGTCGGCGGCACGCTCCACTCCACGCCAGCCATCATCCGCGTGTAGCCACCCTGCTGCGGCAGGCCAACCCAGCGAAGAATGCCGCGGCTCGCGGGGTCCAGCGTGCTCGCGACCTCCGCCCCAACCATGCAGTTCCACGCGTTCCGGTCGTACATGGCGGCCTGCACAGCACGCGACAGCCGCAGCCCGCACTCGTGCGCACGCGCATCCTGCGTTGGTGGTGGCAGCACCTCGCGCACCAGTTGCTCCTTCGACGCCAGCAGCACTGTCTCGTACACCCACCCGTAGTAGTACCGCTGGAACCACGACGATGTCTCCTCCGGCACAGGCGTGTACGGCGCCTCCGGTCCCCACATCTCTGCCAGCCGCTCCTGCAACTTCAAGTGCGCAGTGCGATAGTCGTGCAGCGGGTCTGATTGGTGGTTGTGTCGCCACGGCGGTGACGGTGTGGACAGCTGCGCCGGCGCCATCTCCATTGGCAGCTCTTCGTTGACGGCCTCGTGCAGCATTCCGGCGGAGAGGTGCGGGAGGAACGACAGAGAGCAGACAGGGGCGGGGCGGAGATGTGCCACGACGGCAACGGCAGGTACGCAGCTCCGTCAGTCCTGTAAAAGTGAGCTCAGGGAGTGCAGTGCGTGTGCGCGCCGAGCGGGAGAGCGAAAAAAGAAAACGAGGTCGACTGCCCCAACGGTATCCTTCAACACGCTGGCGCGGTGGGCAGTGAGGGAAGAGCCGAGGAGGGGGAGGAGGGGGGTGCCTCCACAATTGCGCGATAAGCAAAAAAGCGACAAGAAGGGCTCTATAACGGGGGGTGGGTGGAGGGGGCAGCGCTATGGCGCTGATTAGCTGACAAGAGGCGCAGTGGCAGCAATGAAGAGAGCGAGACGGCGACAGGCACGGGCATCCCAGTAAAGAAGAACGAAGCGCCAATCAAAATGGCGACTACTCAGCACAGATCGTGAAAGAGAGGGAGAGGGAGAGGGAGAGGGAGAAAGCAAGATACACACGCACGCTGGCGCTCGAAATCAAATATAGTTGTGTGCACACGGTTGTGTGGGTGGGTGGAAGTGTGGGGTCGGAAGCACACTGAAAAATACGAGAGAACAAAATGCGGCAGGAGATGGGGTGTACAACAGGACAGAGCAGCAACGCACAAAGACAGAGAAACGCGAACGTGAGGAGCAAAGGGGCGGCTTACAAGGAAGGAAGGACGGAAGGACGCCACCGCTCACGCCAAAGACGCAGGAGGCTTTCTGTGTTATAGTGTAAGCTGGCGGCAGTGGCAGTGGCAGTGGCAGTGGCAGGGGGGGGGCGCCTTTGCAGTGCTCGTGGCGGCGCTATTACACGGCAGTAGCCCCAGTGGAGTGAAGAGGGACCTGGCAGGAAGACGCCACGCGTGCGGAAACAGAAAAGCAAAGAAAAACTGAAGGGGGAGAGAATCACGTCAGCCACCGGGTCCAGGAAGGTCGCACACTCACAGCGCACGTCCATGCGAGAACTATGCAGACGCACACGCAGGCACGCACGAGCCGATACGCGCACTTCCACACAAAAGTGGTGACCACCACACACGCACACACACACGGCGGAGGAAAAGAGGCGCCTTAACTCTTCTTTGCTGGTATGTGTGGGTGTGGGTTTGCCGTCACGCAAACGCTCTGAAAGTGTTTTTTCTCGTGTCTTTCCTCGAAGTTGTTGCGCTGCTGTGGTGTGACGTATGTGGAGTCCGACGAAGAGCAAAAGAAAAGAAAACTTTGGGTTTACCATGGAAAAATTATACCGAGATGCAGTTATGTTCCACACAGCTTGCAAGGACGCGAGGATCTTTAAGAGCAACAAGCGCCACAAAATTAGCCAGAGAGGTGAACACAGAACAAAAAGTGACTTTCGCCTCGTGGCTTTAGCGAACTTGTTGTTGTTCTCCCGCACACAAGCAGCGCCGGTGGACCATGTAACGCTCTTCTGGCTGGATGTGTGCAAAGAGGCAGGAGGTGAGGAAAGTCCAGTATGAACGGTGGAGACACGATCTGATGAGAATAGGGTAAAATGTACATTCACAGAGGTTTGTTAGAACACGAGCAGCGTGGCTCGACGACGTGTAGACCCGTAGATGTGTGCGGGTGTTTTGGGACCAGCATGTGTAGGGGAAATCATGTAGAGACATCACAGTGGAGGGGGAGGCGATTGTGACTTTGGTCATCTCCGTGCCTTTTTCAGTTGAGCTCCATTGTCGACTCTGAGGCACGGCTTTTATACGTGCGTGTGTGTGTGTGTGGGTCTCAGCTTGAGCCGCTCCAAGCGGGGCTGAGCGGTGGCTCTTCGCATTTGGCGTGAGAAGCGTCAAAGAGGTGGAGGTGCCAAAAGAGCTATTCTTCCACCTCCCCATTCTCCAGCGCGCGTAATTTTGTGTGTTTGCGGTAGTGATGAGGACTCAACGAGATGTACGGCTGGATGATAGAGGACGCAGGGGAGACTGGTGTACACCCCCGCTTATCCATAAGGGCAGGAGGTTGTTTTTAGCGCCTGGCCGTTACACTTTTTCTTTTTTTTTTTCGCGCAGCTCAGAAAAATTCGCGCTTCATTCATCTCGTCCAGGAGGCCGAGCGAGGCGCAGGTCGCTAACCGGCCACTGACGCAGGCCACGAAGAGCGACGCTTCACGCAGAGCGCCGAGCTTCAAGAAGTGCGCATCGACGTGTTTTCCTTTCCCTTCGTCTCGCCTGCGGAGTCTCACCGGCACACACCTCCTTACACACGAGCGCGTTCCTCACCCCCCACCCTCCCGTTGCACATCGATGAAGGCCACGAAGAGGGACGACACTGGCGGCGACCGCAGAAAGCGCGATGCGCCGGTCCTGCACTGAGGATGAGGAGAACCTCTTGAAGAGACACAAGAGAGAGAAAAGACAACATCGAAGAGTCGAACCTGACAGAGGGCGTGACGGGAAGGCCGCACCCCGGCGAGTGGGAAAAGGGAGAAAAGAGTAGGCCGCACAACACCACCCACGAGCACACAGACACCCACACATGCATCCATCGCGGAAAGAACTGTCGATAAGTCGTACATTGATGACTCGGAGAAGGAGGCAGTACATGACCAACGCCACTTTTCCCGATGTAAGCGAAGAGGCGCTGGCTGCCGCACTCACTTTGTCGCTGAAAAAAAAGAAAGAAACGACTGGGGAGATCGAAGAGGCCGCAGCGCATCGCAAAAGGGCGCGACGCGTCCACAAGAGGCGTCTGCCGAGCGGGAGCAGCAACAGCCGCCCCCGCACCTTGCGTGTTCCACCTCGCAGACCGCTATTACCGCCGTGAAAGGCGGCCTCTACAGGGAAGTTACAGCCTACTCCTTGAGCTCGATTTGAGCCTCGATCTCCACCGCTGAGTTGAAGGGCAGCTGCGCAACACCGAAAGCGCATCGAGCGTGACGCCCGACTTCCTCACCGAACACCTTCACCAGGAGGTCAGAGCAGCCGTTGGCTACATGCGGGTGATCATGGAAGTTGGTTGCAGAGTTGACGTAGCAGCGTACCATCACAACCTTTTTCACCATGTCGAGGTCGCCGCCGGCGGCAGCCTTCATCTGAGCGATGAGGTATACGGCGCAGCTTGCCGCTGCAGCCTTGCCCTCCTCGATCGTCAACGTGTCACCGAGCTGGCCTACCATAAGCTTGCCATCGGCATTTTTGGGAAGCTGGCCGGAGATGTAGACCATTTTACCCACGACGTTGAACGCCACGTAGGAAGCCGCGGGGGCAGCAGGAGCAGGGAGGGTGATGCCTAGCTTCTGCAGGTTGGACTCAACGGTGCCGGACATGATTGGTGTTGCGGTGGAGAGAAGACGGAGTGTTAGAAACGTTTGCGTACGAGCGTGTCGGCGTAAGGCGCAAGTGGAGAGGCGGGAGGGGTGGAGGGGGGAAGTGGTAGTAGTCGCTGTAGGCAGTTGGGGGGAATCTGTGAATAATACAAAGATAGGGAGGAGCAAGAGGAGAGCGATGAGAGTGATAAGCCGTCAGCTACTGACAGATGATGAGGGGAAAGGCTCAAAGGAGAAATAGCATAGGCATGAAAGGGGGGGGAGTAGAGGACACCCACGCATGCATACGGGTTTGTGGGCGCCACAGATGCCGTGCGCATTGTAGTCCTCCCCCACCCCCCTTCCTCCTTTCCCTCGTCCTGTCAGCCACGGCACTTGGGCATTGCCGAGAAGCAGTAGGCCCATATTGATGACGAGAGCATCAAAGGCGCTTTGCAGGCGAGAGAGAATAGGGGGAAGGAGGTGGTGTAGCGCTCTCAGTGTGACGGAGCTGCCGAAAGCAAATTCTTTCCACACACACACATGCACACATACCTGTGCCTTCATGACTGGCTGTGCACGTCGATACGCAAGGCACATTTCTTCTCGCCTATTCGCTCTTCACTTGGGTCTTTAGCGTGACGGAGACGCCACTTCGCTTCCACGATGCCGTGCCAAACAGAGAAAAAGAGAGACAAGACCCCACATAGACGCAGATATGAATGCACGCGCACCATCAACGACGAACCGCCCTGCCATTCTACTGTCGTGGTGGACTGAAGGAGTCGCTCGGAAGCCCACATACACGTACTAACACAGTGTTGCAGCTTAGATGCCATGAGGTAGCATACCCCACTATTCCTCCTCGCCGTCCTCCTCTGCGGATGGTGATCCCTCTGAGTCCTCACCGCTCCCTGCCTCAACGTCGACAAGGTGTGACGCCGCCGCCAAGTCTTGTTCACGTCGCTTTCGCTTGCGCCGCTGCCGCTCCTCGTAGCTTCCGTCTAACCTGCTCTGTACACGCTTGCCTCGACGAATGATCTCGTCCACTTTGTTCATCGCCTCTGAATCGTCGTTAGTTTTTAGCAATGCCTCGCGCACTCGCCGACGAATTTTCTGGCTGCTCTCCACGTCACCGAGGCTGTGTAGGTCGAGAATGAGCTTAAGAATGGCCAACTCCTGGTCTGGCGCAATGTTGCGCGGTATAGGCTCTAGCGCATTAGCGTCGCTCATCATGAAATACAACTGCCAAGTGAGAGAGACGACTGTTTGTCGCTGTGAACCAGCGCACAGGGAAAAGCAAGAGAAGAATACACCAGATCAGGCGTTTCCGTGGAGCTTCTGCTGTCCTCGTTGTCTTTCGTTCCTGCTGCACTGTCCACTGCGGGGTCTACTCGCTACTAAACACTACCAGCCACTCCTGCAGTGGGGAGACGGAAAAGGCCCACGGTGGGCAAGGAAATGATCAAAGTCAGCGATTTCGACGCACCGGTTCTCTCCGCACGCACGCACACACGTGCGGACAGAAGTAGGGCGCGGCGTGAGTGGCGCGGGGCTGACATGCGCTGGTGGCCCCTCCTCTCTCTTTGCACAAGTGTCTCTCTCGCGGTGCGTGGGGCTCCGCAAGCGCACCGGTAGAATCGAGAACACAGACGAACAAGCACAGTGGGTGAGCCCACGTCCCTAAGAAGAGGCAGGAGCGAAGGGGGAGAGAAAGATGACAGAAATTAGCCGACCAGAGGACACGAGGGAGACGACGATGTCAGGTGCCACCTCTTCGGCAGTGGTGTTGGAGAGCGAGGAACCACTGGGCGGAGGAGTGGAGTGGGGTGCCACGCTCCCTACATATCCCATTCCAGCACTGGCAGCGATTACCTCGTGAAGTAGGAAAAAGAGGGTGCTCACAAGATGATGAGGGAAGACACGTGCCTCCTACATTAGTCGGCATCTCTCCCTCACTTGTGAGGGTGAGGAGGCCTACTGTCAGCAGCGCACAGGCGCAAGTTGGGCATTAGTAGGGATGCAGAGCCCCCTGTCTTAAGGCGTGGTCCAGATACCCTCACCGCCTTATGCGACGTGCTTCCCTTCACTGGTTGAGGCATCTTTCTTGCGCTTCTTTCCCGGCCCCGGCACTGACGCCTCTCCCCACTGCCCCATCGCTGAACACGGCGGCGGGCAGAGGGTACTCGGCGTACTGTGCAACGCACAGTGGACGCGAAGAAATTTGAGAAACAAGAGGAAGTTGGGGGGGGGGGGCTGCAGCCCTGCAGCATCAAAGAGAAGGCACCCCACGTGCTCTGTCCTTCCCCACTCCATGCTCTCCTCCGCCCCTGCGTCCAACCGCAACACCAGTGCGGCGACCAATGGACAAAAGTGCCGCATAAGCGCGTGCCAGGCCTTTGGGGAGCAGAACGTGAAAGAGACTGGGAGTGTCGCGTGGCAGCGCTGCACTGTCATCTCGCGCCGTCTTTCCCCCTATTGGAATGGTTTGCCGTCGCCTGTATGCATCTCACTCCTCTGGAAGATGCACCTGCTTCCCCTCCTCGCAGGCAGCGGCACAGGGCCATACTACGCAGCAGCATCTGGCGGCAAACGCCACGAGCACCTTCTCAGAGCCGGCCTGCTTTCCCTTCGCTTCGGGTGGGGGTCAGACCGGGGACAACACTCTCTGGGACAGCAGAGCTCCAGTGCAGTGCAACTGTGCATCCGTGTCCACCTTTCACATCTTCCATTGCAGCACGCGTTCACACCCCGTGTGTGCCACACAAAAGGGGTAAACCGAGGACGATTCCGTCCACTGAGCGCGAGCTCAAGCCTCGCTCCTTTCCATGGCTCGAGTGCGAGCTACATTTTAAATAAGGGGTTCTTTTGGCGGTGCGTGAAGTTCGCAGACCGGCAAAAGCCTCTCGCAGGACGAAGCGGTAAGCGCAGCTGAAGAGCATTTTTTGGGTGTCCTCATGCTGCGTTTCTGCCTGCAGGCCATTCCCTCTGTCGCCTAGCCTTGGCGGCTGCGGGTGTTGCGGACGTTCCTCTTCTGGTGGCAGCGCTAATGGGGCATTTCCTTCCGTCTCGCGAGTAATGTTCAGCAACGCTGCTTCACAACTTGTGAGACCCTGCGGCTCCTGGACGGTCGCTCCGCACTCCTCTTCCCGTGGAGGAGATCGGCAACGATTCCTGCATGGCCACATCTCTCATCGTAAGATGGTGGCCCATAACCCAGGTACTGCCGCAGCGTTGCGTAGGACGTAGGGCCTGTCATGCACCTCGGTTGGTGCACTGACACTCCGTTCGCTGCCATACACCTTGGTGCGCTTCTTCTCGCGGAGGTCAGCCTGCAGTGCGGGCTGAGCCGCTTTGTCGCTTCGCGCACTGACCATCTGCACGCCAGGGGCGTGAACATCCGTGCGCCGCGCCTCCGTAGTAGCACCAGTCACCCAAGAAGCTCGCCACTCCAGTTTCTGTGGGTGCGGTTCCCGTTTGGGTAGGAAAGCATTGTATGCCACCCTGCGCAATGACGTGTGCCCTTCCATCAGTTGCCCGTAGTGCTCACCCCCTATTGAATCTCCCTCCCGCAACAGGGGCCTGAACGCTCAGGCAGTTCAACTGTTTTACCCCGACACCGAGGAGCCGCTTGGTCAAGTTGTCGCGCTACTGCACCTTCGCGAGTCGCCTGCAATTGAGTAGTGCAGCGCGCATCGTCAGCTCCGCCTCGAGGAGTGGCATCGTGGACATGGTGAAGGCGGTAGAGATTGTCTTGGCCTGAGAGGAAAAACGCACGAGAGTGACATGAGCGGAAGGCTGTCCTGGGTGCTTCATCGCTTGGCGGTGGTGGCTGAAAGGGGGGGATGAAGAAGCGGAGTAGGAAGAGAGGAAGACGGAATAACGTGCCGGGCATTGCCTTTCAATGAAGTGGCCTCACCAATGTGAAGCCTCGGTCGTCATGCACTCTTCTACCGCCACAGCTTTCTTTCAGCGCTTCCACCCTGTCATACAGCATGAGTCCAACTTCACGTCCACTCCAGCCAGCCCGTCTCACAGGCCCGATTGCGTGGTGCAATGCAGCGCTAGACACACCTCACAGCAATGCGCCGTCTCAGTTGTCTGAGCAGCGCCTCTGGCCCACACTAGGCCTGCCCACCCGCCCACCTCGCAGGCCGCCTCACAGCCGCTCCCACTGTGCCGGTCCCCACGCGGTGCACCCATCGGGGGTGGCGCCGAGGCCCCCCGCACCAGCAGGCAGCGAGGGTCGGGTGGGACGCATTCGAGTCACGCTGACCCTCTGCCCACCGTGTGCACTGCCGCAGGCCGCTCCGACGCAACGCCACTCAGGACCTGACCGGCGATGTCAGTGTCGATGCATCGCCCGGGCCATCCCTCCCCCACGTCGTGGGCACTGGACCTCGTATCGCTGCCAGAGGTAGTCCTGTGCACCAGCAGAGGTGGGAAGGAGAGGGGGCTCTGCTTGGCTTCCCTCCCGCACGGGTGGGTAGGCGGGGGTAGTGGGCTCTGATGCCACGCTCAGAGCCCGTGCTCCACACGACGTACTAATACCGCCGCCCATCCCCTAACTAATCTGTCCTCTTCGGCCCTTCATCCTTGGCACACGTGGTCTTCATATGCTCAACGTATCAGGTGCTCAGAGACACCCACACCAGCACTGGCCAGCGTTTATTCCCTGGATGGCGCAACGTCTTTCTTCCACATACCTCCTCGGCTCGTCCGTGTTGTCCAGGCACAACAGAAGATGTGTGGGGGAGGAGGGGCGGAGCAGACTGGGAAGGGTCGCGCGTTTTGTTTATTTAAGCACATCCCACCAGGCCTCCACCAGCCGGTAGTGGCCTGTGTGCGCCCCTCCAGGGGCGAGGAAAGGGTTATGCTCCGCGTTCTGAATGGCGTGTAGGCAGCGCCTTTCGTGGGCCGTGTTGCCGTGCCGCCGCGCCGCTTCCAGCTCCCCATGGAACACCTCCAGTGCTTTGGCCGGATTGCAGTTCCAGAGATAAGCCCAGCCAATAAAGAGTCGGCTCTTTCGCATCACATCCTCGTCGAACACTGCTTGAGCCACCGTGTGCAGCTGCAACGCGCACATGAGGGACTTGTCGGCTCGGTGTAACGAGGCCCAACCCCCACCGACAGTCTGAAGCTTTGCAATGAGTCCGTGGCCAACGTACTGGCGAGCCATTTCGGCGTGAGCAATCCGTGCCCAGTGCATCGTGTAGTCAAAGAAGTAATCTGCATAGGTGGGCAGCATCAGGTACACGCGTACGTCGCCATCTGTCTCAGAGCCGATGTAAAACCAGCGTGCTGTCACCGTCGTGATGGCGTCAGATGAGTCACAGGTAGGCAAAGACGATAAGGCGTCACCCTCTAGAGTGCGCACGCCTTTGACGAGATCCGAAGCGCAGGCATCAACGTACGTTGCGACCGTCATCGAATGTGCACTGCAATGACGGCACTCGTACGCCATGAGACTCAGCTGCAGTGCCGCGCACGCGTCGCGGAGGCGGTACACACGCCACACTGGAGACGCACGGCGAGGATGATCCTCAGGCTTCGAGAGCGCCTCGGCTTGCACCGCAGAAACTACGGGTTGCAGCTTGTTCCGCTCCATCGAAGGGTATTGAGCATTTCTGTGTGGTGCACAGGTAGAGCGGGGGAGAGAAACAGAGCGCGGAGATGAAGAGAGCAAAGCCAAAGCACAGCAAGAGTACCTCCGACAGAAAAAAGCGAAGAGGGAGCAGCACTGTTCTACTCCCTCCGCCACCCCTGCCGCCAGCCCAGCGTCCCTCCTGCCACCCCACCTCTTTCTGTCTCGACGAGGGGTGAAGAGAAAATCGAGCGAGCGAGTGCTCGCAAGACATAGCAGAGGCTGTGCCGACACTGGGGCGACAAGGGAACAAAGAGGAAAGTGAGGTGGTGCACCGTGGCATGCCTATTGTTTCTTTGCTGAGGTAGGTCTGGATGTTGGCCTACAGGGAGGGCGATGAGGGAACGAGTATGCACACACACACACACACACATGAGCATGCACCTCTCCCACATCCTCTCTTTCCCTCGGTCTCTCCCGTTGCATCCAAGCACAACACCCTCACAAGAGAGAGAAGAGATACGCAGCACGAGAAAATGCAAGTGGGAGAAGCTGGAGTGGACAGGGAATACAGACACACATACCTCGGCGTTGGGGTACACCCATACATGGGTGAAGAGGAAGACAAAAGCCTCAGCTACAGCAACGTGTCAGTTCAGCAGATCAGCGCGTCGGCTCTGCATTGCGCCCTTTCATGTTGCTTCCGCCCGTGGTATACGCTGCTATGAGTCCTTACGACTCCGCCCCCTACTTGACCTACGCAACGATCACTGGCACTGGAGCCGCTATAACCTCCTCCGTTGTCACCGAAGCCGTGACAGGAAGGGATGGCCAGCGGCCCTTGCACAGTGGTCGTGTCACCCACACCACCGCAAGCAGGACTAACCCGGCGCCAGCCATGCCAACGTACATCTGGCGCTGAATCGCGCCTAGAGAGGACTCCAGGTTTTGCATCTGCCGCCGCACAGATCCGCAGCGCTGCTGCAACGCATTCAATGAGTGTCGCATAGCGCTGCGCTGCAGCGCCGCACGTTGCAGCTCGTCGCGCTGCTGAGCGATGATGACATCCTGCTCTTGCCGAATGGTAATGAGGCTGCGGTTCTCCTCCATTTTCAGTGCCAGATCCTTACTTGTTTTGTCAAGCACCTGCTGCTGTGCATCGAAGCGCCGCGCCGCAGCCTCCTCTGCTGCCTGCATGCCCGTCGTACGGCCGTACACGCATGCCATCCAAGCACTAAACATACACGCACCAATGCCTACCATCGCATCCTGCTGCCGCATCACTTCGCGCTGCGACGTGTGATACATGTCAGCATCAATTGTGCCGGCCGCGTACGCCTCCCTATACAAGGCGTCCACCACCTCTGGGTTGAGCGCCGTCCCCTCCTTGGAAGTCTTGCTGCCCATTGACGACGAGAGTAAATGCTTCCTCCGTTGCGTTGCCTTGTGTGGTGCGTGTGTTTGCCTGCGTGTGCCGCGGCCACACCACCGCCTCGGTTCTCGTGGTTTGGTCTACCCTTTGCCGGTCAGTGGTGCTTACAGTCAGGAAAAGGTGCAAACAGCGGGGAAGTGGGTGAAGAAGGGAATCAGGGAAAGCGACGCAGACACGCACGCTGACATCAGCGCGCAGAGGGAGAAGGACAGAGGAAAAGATGATGGAAAAGGAGACACACACACACACACAGAGGAAGCAGCTGCAATAGGAGGAGAGACCTCGTGCGAGAGAGAAGGTAAACGAGAAGGTCCAGTTCCTGGCACAGTCGATGGGGTCGTGACAGTGCGCACGATGGAGACGTGCATCCCGTGCGCTCGCACGCACCCTGCACCTAGACACATTCGCAGAGCAATGCGCACCCTATCGAGCACGATGGCCGTGACGGGCTGTGCACATGGCGGTTACTTAAAATGAGCCTGTGCCAGCCTTATGTGACAGCGTGTGGGCTTGTGGTTTGTACTTGCTTGTGTACGTGGGGTCCCACATTGACTACCACCACCACTTCGTTGCGAGTGGCCACAGTACAGGTGAGGTGTGCGGGCCCCCTCGTCACAAGGTCAGCGGGGGATGCAAATGCCTCACGGACGCACACACATGCAAGACGGAGAAGAACGGTGGTAAACGATTAAGCGCCGCTAAGGTACATCTGAGTAATACAATTTTAAAGATGAAAGAGCAGTGGCCGCAGCAGTAGACACTGTTGCCTAGGTGCCGCGCGGCTGTCAGCTCGGCTCTTTATCCTGTGGTGACGCCGGCAGAGAGGTCCTCATGCAGCGAGTAACCGCGAACCAGAGAAATGAAGACAGAGTGCAGTTGACGGTGAAGCACCCGCAAAGCGCAGCCCCGCACAACCAAGGTGCGATAGAGTGCATCCTTCTGTTTTCCTGCCTTGATGCAGACGGAGCTTTGACGCTTGCGCGAGACGAGCGCCTCGATGCCAAAGACGTCGGAGCTACTAAACATACTTCGCGCGTTCCAGGCGTTGAAACGCGCCGCGTCACCCTTACGAACATCCAGCGCGGAGAAGGAGCCGTCGCAGACTACGTAGATTGCCTCTCCGCCATCTCCCGCCTCGACAATTGTGTCTGTCGGCTCCCATGTGACAACCTCGCTGCATGTGCATGCTCGCATGAGCGACCACGCCCCCACAGGCTGCGTGAGCGGGATCTGGTGCAGCCTCGGCCACGCAGTTGTCAGGCGAGTTGCCCAGTGGGCTAAGAGGACAGTGCATGAGCAAAGTGGTATGGCATACATAACACCCCGCTCCTCTTCCACCAACCGCGCACACGGCAGCAGCACGGAGGGGTACGAGTCTCCAAAATAGTCGCCGCGTGACAAGACGAATCCCTCGAGGTCAACATACACACGCAACATGCCGCTCTTGAGGATGAACAGATGTTCGCCGTCCCCGCGGATGCCCTGGTCTCCGCACCGAAAGACCGCCTCTGTTGTGCTCATCACGCGCGCCGTGAGGACAATGTTATCCATCTCCTCCTCCGTCGCTGCATTCGTACAGTTGGCGTCCTCGCGGAGGAGAGAGCGCAGCACCTGTTGCTCGCGAAGTGTTTTGCGATCCAGTGGAGGAAGGGCTTTAATGTAGGGAGGAATCTCATAAGCCTTTGCCATCTCCTTGGCGGTGGGTATATGCGGGGGTAGGCGTAGTTGGCGCTCCTCAAGCGTCTGCTGAAAGGCACGGACGAGGTACGCATCGACGTTGGTAGTGTCAAGGTGCACATGTGCCACGGTAGGCAGCGATCTGATGGCTTCCAGCAGCTGGGCGACGGCAATGCTACCCAGCTGCTGGCTGCCCAAGTCGAGGGAGCGCAGGGCACGCAGGCGCGGAAGGATAGCGCACAGGTGGGCAACTACGTCATTGCCTGAAACGCTGCCTTGTGTCGAGCCGGCGAAGGTGTCGTTGTCGTACCACGAAGCCACATTCGACAGATCCACTGTCTCGACGAGTGGGAGTTCCGCAATCAGGTCCAGTATGGGCAGGAAGCCACGTGCACCGACATAGAGAAGAGAGAGAGCGGCTTTGCCACCCGGCTCGACCAGCCGGAACTTGCGCTGGCTCGCAAGAGGAATGACGGCTGCCCGATCACGCGCGCGCGCCGTTCCCTCAGCCTTGTCCTCGATCTGAACTAGGTCGGCTACGGCCACGCCTCGCTCCGCGGCTTCGCCGGCGAGCCTCTCTGCATGTGATGTGGTGTCCTCCGCTAACAGCGACAGTACTGCCTGATGCGGCCGGCGCACTCCGTGGTAACCACATCGCGCCACATAGTAGCTATACAGATGGTTCTGACTAGGCAGCGGCATCGCACCCAACCTCCGCGTGGAAAGAAGGCCACGAGAGAGAGCCGCTGTAGAGAAGCGTGGGTGGGCTAAAGAGAGAAGGGGGTGGGGGTGGGCAGAGCGCAGAATGCTACGAGCGACGGCGATTAGTGACGCACTGATGTTTGACCACACGGGACAGGCGTGGGTATGAGCACGAGTCCCCCATGAAGTCCTCCCATGGAAAGAGCGGAAGAAAATGCGCCCTACAGACTGACGAGCGAGACGGAAGTATGGAGGCGGAGAGACGCGTAGTGCAGGAAAACATACGCACGCGAAGGAACCGTGTACGGGTGTAAGAGCGTTGCATGACGAGGAAAACACACCTCCTCCCTTCTTCCCCTCCCCGCCCCTAGTGCTCCTCAAGAGCGCAGGGAAAGTCGGTTACGCAGTGGAAGAGTACTGCGCACCGTATAGACAGAGAGAGAGGGAAGGGATGAGTAGGAGGCACGAAGATGTGGCTGCAGAGAGCCTGAGGCGGCTTGTCGACTCTTGCGTGGGTTGTGATACTCGACATAGAGCCGTGGTGAGTCCACAACACCCACATTTCCCTAGCCCTTTCACCTCCTCGTCATCCCCTCTCATTCTCTCGTGTGGAGTAGTTAAAGCAGTTGAGTGCCTCCTCCTTGTCGCAATAATGTACATCGCTCGCTGTGCAACCACATCCCCGCATCAGGCACGGTAAGCCACCAGCTGCCCGTCCTCTTCCGCAATGCCGACGTCAATGTGGTCCAGCTCGCGCAGGTCGCAAAACACCGCAGTCAGCGCAGAAGCCACCGCTGGTGTCACAGCGTTTCCCCAGAGCGTTAGCCGACGCAGAGTCGCGCAGCTCCTGAGGCTTTCGATGAGCACCACAAGACCATGCTCGCTGATCGTGCAGCTCTCAAATTCGAGAGACTCCAGTTGAGGGTGGTGCGCCACACCTTTCGCTAGAGCCTCTGCCCCGGCATCGCGCAGGCGGTTGCAACTGACATCGAGACTTCGAAAGTCATGCCGACGGTCCAGAAGACGCGCCAGCAGCTGACCGGCGTCCTGCGACAGCTTGTTGCCCTTGATGCAGAGGGCCGTGACTGCCGACCCGCAGAGAGCCAGCACCAAGGTTTGCAGGCAGTCGTCGACAAGGCCGAAGTACGCCATGTGCAGTTCTTCTAGTGCGGAGTTGCGCTGAAGAGCAATGGAGAGATGATTCACGACGCTCGCCACCTCGACAACGCCGTGCAGAAGTGGTCGCCCGATGTTGAGCGAGGAAAGTCCCTTGTTCACCTCTAAGGCACGGCTAATATGCACGAGCGCCGTCATGTCCAAGTCGGTGTTGAAGAGATCCAGCACCGCGAGGTTCATGTTCTGCCGTAGCGCCTCGCCGAGCGCCGCTCCACAGTGACCGCCAAGTGGGTTGCCGGCGAGCGTCACATGGCAGAGCGAGTCGTTGCGCTGCAGTCCTTGCGCAATCGCCACACCCGCCTCCGTCCCCAGCGAGTTATACTGCACGTCCAGTGTGATGATGCTGCTTAGCTGATGCCCAAGCGCTTTGCCGAGTAGCAGCCCACCCTCGTCGGAGATGTTATTGTAAGGGAGATACAGCGCCGACATGCCAGGGTACATAGAGAGCGCCGCTACTATTGCCTGCACATCGGTGTCACACACACGGTTCTTGAAGTTCTGAAAAGTGTTGCCGCGCACTATCAATTCTCCGGTTGCGCCGCTGCTGCTGATGTCCTCTCGCATATCCGTGTGCACTTCTGCGCAGGCTGCACGGTACGCCTCAACCCACATGATAGCTTGCGAGGAGGTTGTACGATTGACTACACTGCGCACAGAGCAAATGGTGCGTGCAGAATACGCTTCGCGTGGCCAACTGAGGTCTGTGCACTTCTGCGTACGCGCGTGTGTGTGTATGTGTGTGTGTGTGTGTGTTGGTACCCTCGGACACGATTCCTTACCCTGGTGTTTTCTTCTTCCGCTTGTGGGTGCCAAAGGCGATGCGGCAGAGGAGACACAACAGGCACACGGAATGGCGATGGTGTGAGTCGATGCGTACGTGTGTCGATGCTAAAGAGAGACAGAAGACCGGGCACTTTGAACAGAGTAAGAGGTAGAGCAGGCGAATGTCGTAGCGCGGCGATGGCACACACGTACAGAGTCACGAACCTCTCCGACCCTGTGCTGATTTTCCCCCTGCTGCCTTCACTTTCAGGGAAGTTGGAGTGACGTAGATGAGAGCCCGACTGGTAGCGACGCCGAAGTGGCGGATGGCGAGAGATGCGGCGCGACAACCCCACAGGGAGTAAAGGGTGGGGTCTTCTGCGTACATCTCTTTTGCCTTTCGGCGTTTCAGAGACTGCCCAAAAAGCCGTGGAACAGCAGCGGCTCCTTCACAGTGGACACAACGTGCGAATAGGCGCACAAGCAAGGCCCCCCAACCCGTGGTGATGCCTATGCACTCATGGGTGTGTAGGTATGGCACCAAGTATGCACTACTGAGTAAGCCGGAGTCACTGGCCTCTTTCTAGTCCCCTCCTTCGCCTCCCCCACCCTGTGTCCCTCTCCGCTACAGCTGCCATAGCGAGAGCAGAGGGCGTGCAGACGCGCAAAGGTGGGATGAAGGAAATACCACGGAGGAAGTAAATAGAGGAGGGAGATGAGAACGCGATATTTGTGGGTGCGGGCGTTGAATGCTTGGGAGGGATGGGAAAAGGAAAGCGCCCACGCGCATTCGCACCCGCGCAGAAGTTCAGCAGCGTGTACACCAGCGGAGGGATTCAGTAGTAAACAGCGACGATGGCGCCCACTCCACTTGCCCCCGTGGCCCCTCTGTCAAACACACACGCGTCACTCGTCGTGCCAAAACCGAAGGTCGAGGCTGCACTGGGAGAGAAGGAAAAGAACAGCGAAAAGAGGCCGAAGAAGCCGTGGGCACTCGACACGCACTCCCACCAACGCCGATAAACAGCAAAAACACCGAGTAAAGTGGGGGAAAGAGAGATGAAGATGAGCAACGAGACACGCGGTTTACCGTACACGCAATGCAGAAGCCAAGGACGTGGAATACATAGGCGCACGTCAACGGAGAAAGAGGCAGACGAAGGAAAAAGAGAGCACGAAGAGCCTTACGCAGAAATGACAACATAACCGAAATTTCCCCGACGAAGTGTGGCACACCGCAACCACTTAAAAGACAAGAGAATGCGATGAACGTGTGGGGTACTTCGCCACTGCGGACGTGCTCGCTCAAACTTGTGGAAAACAAATGTTGATGTTAACGCAAGAGGCGGCGGAGATAGTGGTGAGAGCGCTGGTAACTAGGAGCGTTGGTGGGGGGGGGCACCAAAACAAGGAAGGGAGCAACTATGCACACCTTAGTAGAGAGAAATGGACAGCAGGAGATTGTAAAGGAGCGAGGAGAGATAAGGTACGCAGTGGCCACACATGAATTGCATGTTGGCATTTTTCTCTTGCGTTCACCAGTGCATTAGCAGTGTACGGGTGACTCATGGGCAGCACGTTATGCACAAAATATGAGAGACCAGAGGTGCTTCGCCAACTCCACGAACGAAATGAGAGAAACGTGGTGATGGTCTGTCAGCTGTCTCTGAATCGAGCGGCTGACGTGAGGACCAGTAAGCAGCCACATGAACTCACGACAGGGAGAGAAGCTGCATCGCAAGGCAAGTCTTTGCATCCGCCGACTCCAGGTCCTCGGCCTCTCTCCCTCATGGCTGCAGTGTTCACCGCATGGGGACCGTGGACAGGTAAAGACACAAAGCGCCTCCAAGTGAAACAGAGCCGGCGCTCTTGTCTCTCCCCTTCTGCTCCCACTCTTGAAGCCCCCCCCCCCCCGTGAACGGTCCACCACATCACATGTGCGTGAGCATGTGCAGTAGAGGTGGTGGTGGTTGACAGCATGATGAAATCATGTCACCACACCAGCGGTGACGTCTCCAACACTCACTCCACGGAAGCACAACTACAGTGTTGTCGTTAGCGTCACTGCGTCATCGCATATCCCGAAAATACTAAAAACGTGGGAGCAAAAGAGAAGAGCATCGAGAAGCGAACCGAACGAGAAAATCCGCGCCTCCCCGGGCCCACTCGCCCACCCCTCCCCCTCCGCAGCGCCGGCTGTTTGCCGTCCCGTCGCGATAGCGCGGTGAGATGACGGCGGTCAAGGAGAACAGAGAGAGAGAGAGAGAGAGGGGGGTCGCGGTACAGGATGGATTGACTAGGAAAGAGCAAAGGGAGGAAGGCACACCGGGCAGGAAAAGCAAAAAGCGATAAACGAACAAGAGAAAATAGAGAGGGAGGGAGGGAGAGCAGCGCAGAGCTTAAAAGCGAATACAACGCGTAATTAAAGGAGGCGCACCAGCAGGGAAATGTTAGTGCGCACACTGTTCCCATCCATCCTTGAGTGCGGGAGCACCGCTGTTTCCACCTGAATGAATGCGCAGGTGGGGGCCTCTCTCTGTGCTTGCTTATGCGCGTGTTGATGAGTGTGGGTGTGTGTGTGGGGGGGGGGGGGGAGGGGGCTGCTGCATTCCGTACGTCAGCTTCACGCAGATGTGCGGAGGAGGGAGGAGAAAATTCCTCACGTTTGAGCGTTTGTGTGTGGGTGTGTGTGTGTCGTGCATGAAGGGAGCAACACTCGCAAGGGGAGAGGGACGCAAATGAAGACACGAAAAACGAAATGATGAAAGTCAGCCGGTGGGAAGGGAGAGAGAGCAGGACAGGGTACCGAGCCGACCTCACAACCGACGCTGCACAATCGTCGACGTGCGTGCTCCCCCACACAACCCCCAGCGCCTCATTAAGTGACGCCTCCGCCTTTACAAGGTCAAACGAGAAGAAATAAAAGCAGCACAGCTGCACATACGCACGTCCTTCTCCCACTGCTTGGTCAGGCGGATAGAGTTGGAGATGGAACCGAGGACAACTCGCTAACTATCTCGCTGACCTTCTTGTTGAAGCCCGCCACGTCGTCCGTGAAGATTTGGTGGCCGGCGTTGGCTAGCGTATAGACGCGGACACGAACGCCTCTCTCGCGCAGCAGTTCCCCCAGCTCGACCACCTCTGTGGCATTCATCCACGACTTGCCACCAAACAGTAGCCCCACGGCGATGCGCTTGTCAAGAGTGTCTGGCAGCACGTCGAGCAATGACTCCTTTGCGCATACGTCATAGTGGCAACAGGCCTTGAAGAGCTTCTCTCCGACAAGGGAGTTCTGCGCATTGCAATGGTAGAGATAGTCGTATACGGTACTAGGGTCGTCAAGGAAGGCACACCACTTCCCCTCGAAGTCGGGGCGGATGCGGCGCAGCATCCACGGTCCCACCGGCCCTACCCCACGCAGCAGCGCCAGAAGACCGACGTTGTAGAAGAGCGCCAGTAGCACACGCGCTAGCAGCGGGTACATCTTCATGCGGTTTGCATCACCGCGCGTCAGCCCCCACGGCTCTGCAAATATGAGCAGCTTGATGCAGTTGGCCCCGTGCCGCATGGCGTAATGCGACGCGACAAAGCACCCGAAGGAGTGGGCGAGCACCATGACAGGTCGCCTGAAGTCGAGCTGTGCGAACCAGCGGTGAATGTAGTCGCAGAAGTAGTCCATCGCCTCCGGCAGTGACTTAGCAGCTGAAGCGCGCCGCTCACTTCGAGCAAATCCAGGTAAATCGAAGGCGTACACACGGTAGCGCTCCGCCAGGAAGCGCCAGTTTTGCGCCCACCCCGCCACCCCACCGGCGAAACCGTGAATAAGAACGATGACCTCCTTTTCTTCCTTTGCCGCTGCCTTCCAGGCAGGAAGTGGCGAGAGAGAAGTGGTGGCCTGCTGCTCGCCAGTACAGCTGCAAATACTGTTCGTGTTGGTAACGCCGCTGAGGTTTGCCGCCAGCGCCGCGTTGTCGTCCAACTTGCGGATGTCGTCGGTGGAAATGGTATTGAGGCCGGCTATCCTTGCCTGATAGTACAGCAGCCCTTGCAGCATCACTTTCTCAGCGGTCTCCAGCTGTGTCTTATCTGTGGCGACCCACGAGTAAAAGTGCTTGCGCCGCGGAGGTTGGCGCTGAGAGGCGTTCTCAGGGGCATGCGGGTTGCGGCGCCGCATATGGAAGCGCTGCTGAACGGCCTGCATGGCTGAAAGATGTGCTCCTCCCTTCCAGTTTGTGCTGCGTCTGTCTCGCAGGGCGGGGAGAGGGCCGAGGGAAATTAAAAACGCGGCTGCTCCAGCGAGAAAAACAGTCACAATTATGAGATATACCCCACGCACGCACGCGCAGAGAAGACAGAGACGAGCGTCAACGTGCCGCTCAGCGAGCACGCATAGAGAGCGGGAGAGGCAATAAGCGCCAGCAGCATACGAGAGAGAGAGACGAAAAGCGGAGAGCGATCAAGCCGGTGGAGATTCTGCGCAATAGAGAGTGAGGAGGTACTCGTGTGTATATGAATGACGAAAAGGGGGGACAAGAGATGGTCGAGTGGACGGTAACGCTGGTCGCCTTTAACGATTAGTTCGAGCCAGCGAAAGAACGAGAGGTGTGGCGTAGTGAGGAGCGGTTGTCCCTTGCTGTGGACGATCTTTTCTGAGTAGAGAGCGCGCTTTTGGCGACGGATTGGTATGCCTGCATGTATACTGAAAGGGGTGGTGGAAGAGAAGTGAGTGGGAGAGAGAGAAGAGCAACGAAAAAATGTTCCCCCCCTTTCATAGTTGCTGTGTACACGCAGAAGCGTGCACATGTAGCCTCCAGCGCGTTCCTCCTTGCTACCCTGTGAAGCCTGTCTGAGAATAACGCTGCATCCCTGAAGGATCCGCCATCTGTCTCTCGATGGGTCACGCAAGCGCACACGCGACGGCCCACCGCTGGCGCAAAGACAAGAAGAAAATAGAAAAGGAGACGCAGCACACGCGCATGAGGCAGTGCACCATTGCTCTACCCCCTCTCACCACCTCCCAGTACGAACAATAAGGGCCGGCTCTACTCAGCGGTACAACGTCTTCCTTTTCCGTTGCTCCGCAAGGTGGTATTGCCATTCCCATGGATGTGCTCCACTGGCCGTGTCGTGTGCTCTCCCGACTTGCACGTCATCCTTGCGTACCTTCACCACGAAAAGAGCGACACAGAAGAAAAGAAGACGCAACTGTGACTTGCATGACGCAAGCTGCACATCACGCTGCACCGGCACACCGGTGTACACAACCACATATCCATAGACGCACGGAAGCACGCCAACATCCGCCACCTCTGCAGCGATACCATTACGACCTCCCTCTTTCTCTGTATTCCCCCCTTTTGGGGCACACGACACACACACGCACACAACACACGCGTTGCGCACGACTAAGAAAGGCGCATCCGTAGCGCATAACGAGAGGCTCCTGCAGCATCCGAATCGGTCGGTCAAGTGTCGAGCATGGCCCATCCCCTCAGACAGACCGAGAATAAACCGAGAAGGGGAACAGCAGAAGTGCGCAGGAGCTGGTAAGGGTAAAGACAGAGGGAGAGAGCAATGGATGCACCATCCAAAGCAGTTACTCATGTGGCTTGCTTCATTGCATCCTCTTCTCTTGTATATAAGAGAGAGAGAGAGAGTGGGGCTGCGTGTGTGTGTGTGTGTGGGGGGGGTATGTGTTCGGGGAAGTGAGAGCGTGCCGCCTTCTCATTCTCGATTCTTCTCTCCGCTCGGGGGAGAGAAGGGCGGAGGGGCCACTCAGTTCTGCATCTCGATAACAGACAGAACACACACGTCTACACAGACGCGAGGTACATGCGCCGCTCCTTCGCGCCAGTGCAGGAACACCCTATCAGGCTTGATAAGCAGTCGAGTATTCACGTCCCACGGAAAGAGACGGAACCGCCGTACACCACCACTACTACGTAAAGAGACACGTGCACAAAACATCGTCCTCTCAGTCTCGACCGGTCTCTCATATCGCCTCGCCCCCTGTCCCCGCCATCCGTCCGCCCATACAGGCACGGAAAAGAGCCCGAGAAAGGGGTAGAGAGAAGAGGCACCACAAAGGAAATGGAAACGAGGGGAGTCCGCAGCCTTAGCTGGTAGCGCACGAGCCGATGGCAGAGACTGCCTTGTTGCTCATGAGCAGTGCAGTGATGAGGCCGAATAGACCCAGCGCCTCGGCAAAAATGAGCATCAGAATCATCGGTACAAATATTCTCTCGGTCTTGGCATAGGCGTAGCAGCAGATGTCGCCGACAATCCCAATCGCATACCCCGCTGCCAGAGATGCAAATCCCGCCGCCAGCCCAGCTCCGAGGTGCATGTACCCCGAGAAGAGCGGGTATCCACTAAGCTTCATGTTGTTGCAGATGATCACGGAGACGATGAGGCCGTAGATGCCAAGAATACCGGCCATGACGACCGGCACGATACCACGCATCACGCGCGTGGGCTGTACAATGCCCAGCTGCGCCACCGCAACGCCGGCCTTAGCAGTGCCAAATGCAGCACCAACGTTCGCCAGGGAAAGAGAGAAAGCGGCCCCCATCATACCGAAGAAGAACGCCTCGGGGTCGCACAACTTGGCGGTGGACATGATAGACCGAAGAAGTGCGCGCTGGGAGGGTGTAAAGTATAACTCCGATGAGAAGAATTCTTCGAATTGAGCAAGCCGAACAACACGAAGGGAATGAGGGGGAGAGGGGTTGACAGACATGGTGGGAGAGAGAAAACGCAAAGCATGCACTGCGCAGAGGATAGGCGGTCGCTGTGGACGCGGGTGCTGGCGAGAGTAAGAGTGCAGATGCTGTAGGGGAGGGGTAGAGAGGGAACCCGAGGAGTAAAGCGATTTCATACGTGTGAGAGGGGCACTGTTGACATTGCCCACGACACGTCCTCATGCTCCTTTAGCGTCTGGTACCCGCGATAGCCCAGTCTCTCCACGCGAGTAATACAAAACAAATCTACACACCTACTAGGATGACTCGCAACTCGCTAGCGCTTGGTTTTATGTCCTGCTCACTCACGTGAAGCGTTACTTAGTTTTGTCTGTGTTCCCTTTACTTCTTTCCCTTCGGAAAACGTTGGACGCTACAGCATCGCCGTTGACGCATCGGTGGACAAGCGTCTGCAGAGAGGGAAAGAACATAAAGAGTAAAAAACAAAAGAGAAGACTTGCACAACAGCAATGAAGCAGCTGCGACCTGCTGGTTAGAGAGTGGGTGAGGGGGCTACTCCAGCGTTGCCAAAATGCTCGAACGAGACTGCAGCGTGACAGTGTATGGCTCCGACTCCCCTTTGCACGCGGAGCTTCGCGGTGCGCTGCCCCTCAAAAGCGCTGCGGAGCTCCACTTGATGACAGTGACAGGCGAGTACAAGACGAAGTCGGCGTCCACCTGCATGTGGGACATCCGCTCCAGCGTTTGAATGCCCGAGTAGACACGGCCGAAGATAACGTGGGTTTTGTCCAGCTGCGGCTGTGGAGAGAGAGTAATTAGAAAGCGACTGGCTGTCACTGCGCCGACAGTCGGGCTGCAGGTCAGCAAACCTGCACCAACATGCAGCAGCGAGAGTCCATCGGGGCTTTCCGCAGCAGCATCCACTTCGCTTGCAGTCGCCGAGTGGCCCTGTACCGCTTCTACCTCACCAAGAAGCGCGAACCCACACAACAGCTGGCGGAACACTAGCCGGCGCAGCTGCCCACTGCTCGCCAGCTGCCAGAACGAATCGGCGCAGAAGTTGCTATAGAGCTCGAAACTGAGAGCCCCGGCAGTGCTTTGCAGCTGCACAACACGTGCTGCTTTCTCCATTATAAGCGCCCTGTCACCCTCCTATTGTTCTACGAGAAGAAGTGCCTTCAGTCAGCGCTGCGGCCTCTACAAGTCCACTCGAAGTGATAATTCCCGCTAAACCCTACAAAGTGATATAAAAGAGAGCGCGCGCGCAATAGGCGCTGAAACTTTGCACGTCGGCTTAGGCACCTGGCGCCTGTGCAACAACATGCAGCGCCAACTGACCGTCAGACACCACACCCGCAACGAGAAAAAAAGAGTGAAACGTACCCGCTCACACCAAACGAAGGACGAGTTATAAGAGAGAGAGAGAGGGTTCCTGAGAGAGCTTTAGGGGGAGAGGAATGACATCATAAAGCCTAACGTGCAAATGCACCTTAACGGCCCAACTTCTTGAGCAAATTCAGGCAGCGACTACGTGACACACCCAACGAAAACGGAAGAACTGCGCTGCACTTTGGCTAACATGACGCTCTTCTCCCTAGAAGATCCGCCTCCCGTCATTCGTCTTCCCATACAGCCGGCCCTCTCCTGGAGCGGCAGACCCAAATTACATCCGGCGAGCTCCAAGACACACACTTACTAAATACGTAGCATCAACAGGTACAGTGAGCCTCATTCAGAAAAATACCGCTGACAAGGCATTCATTCACACAAACAATTCCTCTGCAAACATTCATAACGATATTGCCGTCTCCATAAAACACTTCTCCAACCAACACCACACCACGACCGTATTCACCTCCAAAAACAAACAGCAGCGCGCATCACCTGTAGCAAAGATATGTCGTTAGAATCACAGCCGCACACGCACACGCACCAGCGGCACCTCTTTGGGGCGTTTCCCACGCTCGGGCAAACCAGTCTTCACCAGCGCATTCGAGCCTCATCGCGCAGCAGCAAGGGGCGCACCGCGGGCGGCACCATCTTTCGCAGGGCTGTCCCGCGTGTGCAGCACCGGTTCACCGCGAACGATCCTTCGACCCCATCTTTACCAGCAACCCCGCCGGCCGTAGCGCAGGGGCGCTCAAGCACGCACATCACGCACGCACACACGCGGCACGCCACGGCGCACATGGTCAGATGCCAATAGTCATTGTAGTAGTATTGATCCTCGTCAGTGGGGTCCGCATTGCAGAATACACGCATCATCATTTACGCGCAGCAGCAGGGCAGTCGCGAGGCGCTGGGTGCAGACGAGGAGGGAGCAGGTGTGCGCGACGCGCTCGCACACAAGCAGCGGGGCGCGGGCAGCGACAGCTCAGACACGGGGGACACAATCGACAGTCCTTGGGTTCAGACAATGACTTTGACTTTGACTCGGATGTCCGTGATCGTAATCATGTGTCACGCACACACACGCACACACGCACAGGCACACGCACAGGCACAGGCACAGGCACGTCCGCGCACAGCAGCCGCAGCTCATTGATCTTGGTTGGAGATGGGAAACAGTGAGGTCATGTTGCGCGCAGCAGCGCGCATCACCTGTAGCAAAGATATGTCGTTAGAATCACAGCCGCACACGCACACGCACCAGCGGCACCTCTTTGGGGCGTTTCCCACGCTCGGGCAAACCAGTCTTGACCAGCGCATTCGAGCCTCATCGCGCAGCAGCAAGGGGCTGCCGAAGACGACGATGAAACATGTTTGTCCTTCCCGATGTGTGGTGCTCAATTATACATGGAGGTCATGCCTGTGAGGGCCAGAATCTCTCGAATGCATTGAACTAGCTCTTAATGAGGTGCATTGCTAGGTGAAGTTATAATAGCGCCGCGTTGAGAATTTGTAGAGGAAGGAGGGGGGAGAGAGATGCCTATGATAGAGAGTCAGAGGAGGTGAGAATGGAATGCAGGAGGAAACGGGAGGGTTAACAGTGAGGTAAATGTGAAGAAGAAGGGTGCTAGGCGAAAGTAACTTGAGAAGTTGTTGTCAGTACTGAATCGAAATCTCCGTGAACAGTGGAGACGTGAGACTCTCGACTGTCAGGCGGTAAATGTCGTGCTATAGGTATGTGGCGGTGGTAGACGGTAGCAGGCCAGCAAACAGTCGTGTGCAGCTCCTGTCGAAGACCTGCAGCTGCCATCGGTAATCTAAGAATGACGCACAATACCTGGAGCGGTAGTCTAGGCCACGCGCTCGTGTGCTCTCTTTTCGTTTTTGTTTTGAATCGAATAGAAATGTGACGGCGGGAAAGCGGGTCTTCCGCGAAGCGGGATGATTGGAAAAGGAGGATCGGGTGTAGAACTATATGGGGCCCGGAGAAAAGTAGAGACTGGCGATGGAAGATGAGGGCGCAAGCAAAGGAAAACGCCTGCACGCCAGGACTGGCGGACTTATTCTGGAGAAGCGTGTTTTCGTTGAACTTGCGTGCGTGTCTGTCCGTAAGAACGCTGAATGCGTCACTGAGGTAGTCAACGCTATGAGCTGTCGAGCTGCGATGTAGGAAAGTACATGTAGTGTGCGGTGTGGTTAGCAAGCCCCACTACAAAGCTGAGTTCCTCGGTAGAGGCCGCGAGGCACGTGACGGGGGCGTCAAAGACGACGTCGTGCAGAAGCTTGAAAGACCATAGCGGCGCCTGGATAGACGAGGTCTCATCTGTCATGGTCTGAGAAGCTACCACGCACCACAGAGAAACTGTGCCGTTGAGGTGACCCATGAGGATTAGATTTGTGAATGCGAAGGAGGAGCAGCTGGCAAACAGCAAAGCGGTGATGCTCGAGTCGGCAATCCGCGTAGCGTGCTCTGGGGCAATGGGCATGAGAAGAGCGTCCATGCTCAGCTGTGTAAGCATCACACCAGAGGCAGAGAAGATGACGAGGGAGTTTGCCTTTGCGGCGTAGTACAGCCCCGTGTGGTTATCCAGGGAGATAGCCTTCACAGGAGTGCAGTCAGCCTGGGTAGAAAAGGTGGCGGCGAAGGTGAAGGCGGTGGATAAGATTGAGAGGTGCCAGCCAGACACCGCCGACGCCCGCTCGTACGCTACCAGCAAGTTACCTTCGTCGAAGAGGTGCAAGCTTGACACCGGGCCTGCTTCCCGTAGAACCGCCGCAACGGCGGAGTCCAGCACAGCAACAATGAAGAAGCGATGCCGACAGCTCTCGCGGCTGTACACGATCACCTTACCAGAGTCCGTGCCCACGCACACGACACTGCCGCGTACAGAGGTGCACAGGCAACGCACGTCGCCGCTGCCCGACGACCGCACTGGCTGTATGGTCGCCAACACGCGGTCCCCTCGTGCTGTGGTGCACGCAATGCTGTCTAAGTCGCAATCGTAGAAGAAGAGGTGCAGCGGCTTTGCTAACCCCACGGCACTCAACCTGTCGCATATGAAAAGCGTGCCATCGGCAATGGAAACGGTTGAGATACCGCCTTGTGCCTTTCCAACGATCTGCGCACTCAGGCACGGCCGCGTCGTGATGTCCGTGACGGTCTCTATCATGTACGCCTGTGTAGTGCGTGCCTGCTGCACACCTTTACGAGCCGGGTGTGCGTCTCTACTAAACAGCTGTAGCGGGGTCTGGCCGAAGTTGTCAGCAGAGGCGACAATAGACTTGCGCTCCTCCTCCGTGGCAGCGTGGTTTATAGAACGATCGACTCCTTCCTTGTACGAGAGAGGACTGAACACGTTGATCGCCTCCACGGCTCCCTGCCCGACCTGCTTGTAGCCAAAGATAAGGTCGATCCATCTGTGCAGTTGTTGACTCACGGCGTCGCTCTCCAGAGACAGCGCATTCATATACACAAACCTCACGGCACTCCCCCCGGCCCACGGCGGCAGCACAACATCGTCCAGCACAGCGCCATCGCTGCGGGTGCCGAGGCAAACCTCATTGCGGTTTTCCAGGAACTGGGAAACGCGAAAAAACTCGGGAATGAGCTCCTTGACGTCCCCCCTGCTGGGCCCACTGCCGTTTGCCCAAGCCTCTGCAACACTATGAAAAAGTCGGTCGGCGATGTCGAGCCTGCCACCCTGGAAGCGAATAGCCCGAGACGTAAACGGTTGTAAGCGGATGAGGTAGTAAAGCACAATCGCGGCGGTGCTGTAATGCGTGCCGTAGTGGTACGGTGGGTCCGCCACCGGGTCGCACGCGATCCACTCTGCGTAGCGTGCCTGCAGCTGCTTTGCCTTCACCTCATTTAGCGCCCCTACCGGCTTCGTGAGATCACGGTAGGCGCCGGCATCGCCGAGGTCGAGCGTACTTTCCGTGTAGCGACTCAGAACCCATGGCATTACCGGATACTGGCCGAGGCTGGCCGTGGTGCGCGACGCGGCGTCGTTTAGAACGCGCAGGTACATGTAGTTGCTGCACTCCCGTCGCACCCACCGCCGTGTCCAGATGCCTAGCCGCGCCAGCTTCTCGCTCATGGGGTGTACAGCGATGCGGGACATGAGAGGGTTGGAGCCACTGTCGAAGTGCGCGAAGAGCTTGTCACGAGACGCCTTTGAGAAGGACAGCTCATCGTCCAATAGCACGAGAAAGACACACTTGCCACACTCCAGCACCACCTCCAACCCGGCCGAAAGGTGCTGAAAGAGACGCTGGTGTACAGACGTGATACTGCCGAGTGGAAAGCGCCACACTAGTGCGTTGCTTCCCTTAGCAGACTCGGTTTGCAACTGGCGGTAGTACTGCGAGTAGCGGAAGGCGGCCTGCGATGATGTGCCGCCGCTAGTCTTGCCTTGCCCCGGCATGAAGAGTCGGAAGGCTTGCTTCAGAAGAGACGACTTGGCGTGGGGGTTCTGCGAAGCGGTATGGACACGCACCTGCTCTACGAAAAAATCGCCAGCCGCCGTGACCACACTGCAGGTAACAATGAGCAACGCTTGCTGCGTGAGAATGCACGTGCTGATGTAACTTTCCGTGCCCAGCACAAGATAGGCGTTGCTGACAAATACCACCGACCCGCTAGCTTCATGACCGGCAACCTTCGCCACCACTGCGCGAGCATTGGGGCGCAGCAGCATCGCTTGACTTTGCACTTCCTGTCGCCGTAGAGGCAAGCACACAGGAGGCGCGTATCGGATGTAAAAGCTGAGCGGGTCACTGGAGGCCTCATCCACGTTCTCTGTCACGTAGCGGCGAGTGCGACCGACGGCTCCGCTGTCATCCATTGACCACTCGCAGCACACACCATCCTCGGCATCCACAGCAGCTTCACTGCCGTTGAGCACGTAGCCGTATGGGTATCGCCTCGTGGTACACGCGAGCAGCGCTGAGTCAACAAAGGTAGTCGTCAGAAAGGTGTCCTTCCACAGCTGCCACTGCGCAGCCTCCATGGCTGCCACGTGACGCCGGCGGCGGTCCCACTCGGCCTGGGAGGCGGTGGTGTAGCGGGTGATTAGCCGCAGGTGCTCGCCACCGTTTGCCATGACAAAAGAGTACGAGAGTCCCATGTAAGACCGAAGGAGCTGCGCAACGTGGGCACGGTGCTGCCGCATCCAAATCGTGAACGCCTCAGGAGATGCGATGGGCGGCAGTAGCAGATCGAAGCCTCCGTGAAAGGTGTCCACCACCGGCGAACCACACATGAAGAGGGTGATCACAAAGGCGTTCTTCTCGTTCGAGCAGAGGACCGCCTTCCACAACACCGCCATTTTCCGAATGGAGGGGTGGTCGTCGTCGGCGACGCTGTTCCACAGGCACACCGTTACTTGAAGAAGCCGGCCAACGACAACCTTCAGTAGCTCCATCGCCGGAATTGGGTAGGAGAAGAGCATGTCAGCACAGCTGTAGACCATGTCCACCACCACACCCACCTTTGAAGCGTCTAGTTTGTAAAAAGAGGAACTCGTCACGTACATAAACCACTCAAATAGCGCCGTGCGCGCACTCTCCACCACCACGGCGTCGCGCTCCAGCTGAGTAAGCAAAAATCGGTAGAAGGACGCAATTGCCGCCGGCGGAACGGCGCCGCCGCTGACGAGACGGTCCAGCATGTACTTCCCCAGCTCGATAGCGTTGCGCTTCACCGCCGCAGCGTTGCCGTTGGATGTGCGGTCGACAGCATGCTCCGATGCCTTGAGCCATACAAAGCAGAGAAACGCCTTGCGAGCGTCCTCAGCGTGGTTGCTGGCGCCCTTGATCTCCGTCGACAGCGCGCGGTGAAGAGCGAGCACGTACTTGCTCATCGTTGTGCGGCCTCCGGATATGGCAAGGAAGCTTGTATTCGACGCTCGCGATCTGGCATGCGTGAGAAAGAACATCTTGCACGCGTCGTACACGTTCTCCATCCCCTCTGCCGGTCCCATCGAGTCCAAACCGAAGCTGCGCGCCTCGTACGTCGTGATGTCTGACAGCACCTCCCACGGTTCCTCCTCCTCGTCCACGCCAGTGGAAGCCCCACTGCTGGGCGTCGCCGCGCCGTCGTCCTCCTCCGCAGGAGTTCTGCTCGTCGACCCGACGCCTGCACTCGGCTGCACAGAAATTGGCTCCTTCGAGCACAGTGCCACAAACACCGGCCATATGAGAAAATCACACAAGTTGACCGTGTTGTTGCTCTGATAAAGGGACTTGCTGAGCGCTCTCGAGAGTTGGTAGGACTGGGTGAGCCAGTCGAGCACCTCGCACACCAAGTCCTTGAGTATGCTAACAGGGGCAGTGCGCTGCGTCACCGGCAGCGAACATGACACAGACCCCTCAACCTTCACCTTCTTTTTGTCGCTGGCGGCTTTTCTCATGCGACGCAGCGCTGCGAGTACGAGTCGAACACGTCTCCAACGGCCAGCAGATGGCGAAACATTGCCTTCCATAGAACTAGTGGCCTGGGCGGCGGAAGCGCTAAAATATCCGCGAACTGTCACTTCCTCCGATGTCACAGGGGTGCCGCGCAGCAGCAGCTGGCACTGGGCCTTGAGAAGATGCAGGATAAGCACCAGCAACCCCTCCATTTCTCTCTTGCCGCTCCACCCTTCTGTGCTGTAGCCCACATGGGACGAGCTCAGCGCCCACAAGTGTCCCATGTACCCGTGGACGAGGACGTCCATCAGCTCACGTTGGTGGCAGTGCGGCTCCAGCGCCCTCGAGATGCACTCCGACTTTGTAGCCGAGCACGCGTCACGGAAGGGTCTCGAGTTCAGAAAACAAAGCACAAAGAGCCGAAGCGTCAATGTCGCGGAGACGGGGTGGGAGTTGCCCGATAGCATCGCCGTGAACCACCAGTCTGGCACAACCGAGACGAAGGTAGCGAGAAAAGCGCCATTGCCATCATTCAAAGTCATCTCCAGCACCTCGTTGAGGCAACGAAGAAACATGTTTCGAGCCAGCACAAGGTACACAAAGGACGTGGTTGCCAATTTGCTGCCCAGGTGGCTTTCTACTGTGTTGTTCGCACCGCCTTGGTTCGGCCCTGGCACGGTGAGCACTATCGCCATCAGAACTCGCTCCATCAGCTCCTCCGTCGCCTGACCGGTGAGCAACATGCACTTCACCAGCTCGATCGCCGTTAAGAGCCGCGGAAATGCCACATACTCGCGCAGCAGACCGAACACAAAGCCATTCACGAAGTCAGCCGTGAGCAGGCGTGCTGTGTTGAGCTTAGCCAACGCGTTTGACGGCGATACCAGCTGTCGCAGCACCGCCGTGACTTTCACCCAGGAGTCATCTGGAAGATTTGAGAGCAGGCGCCAGTTGAAGAAGATGTGCTCCAGTGGCAACAAGTTAGACAACAGCTGCTCATCCACAGCGCAGAGGTCCTTGGCGCGGTAGTTTACCGTTTGCAAGCACAGCTGCAAGAGCTGTGTGGCAGTGGTGGCATGGTGCAGGTATATCTGCGGGTAGCGGGTGACGTGCTCGGCAAACTGTACCATGAACCGGTGCCAGCTCAGCGGAAGCAGGTCTGTCTTCGCTTTGATGAGATTCAGCACGCGCAGCATTGTGTACGCCGTCTGCTGCACCACTGCGAGGCTTTCCCCTGCTCCTTCCGGGGAGACAGAAGAATTGCCCATCGCGGTTGTCGAGTCCCTCGCGCGCTCTGCATCGAACACACCGGCTGCAATGCACTGCATCCACCGCATCCACTCGCAAAAGGCGCCGTTGCACAGGAGAGCATCAACGGTGGTTGTGCGGGTGTCTAGGGGGGGATGGTAGTGTCCGTGCAGACACAACATAGACTTGGTCGACGCAGCGAGGTTTCGTAGTGCCCACTGCTTGTTATTCAAGTATCCAATCACGGTGTTGACCTGCTTCATGGCCAAGGCGTGCACGTGCACAAGGCACACTGTGGGAGGGCAGGCTAGCACCACGGACTGTTCCCGCAACACCGACTCTAGCGAAGCGCTCTGCAGGGATGCCTCCACAGACCGTACGACCTCATCGCACAGGCACGGAGCATGCAGGTCGTACACATGCTGTCCAGCACTGTCCCACACTTGGCTAGACGGATAGGGACCCATCGCGTAGAGGGAGCTGATCTGCTGCACCGAGGCACCGCAGCCATAGAGCTGAAAACTGATGAGGCGCAGGATTGCGTCGGTTCTTCGGGTGTCCAGCGGGGAGCCAATAGTGAGCCCGACCTCGCGGTTCGTCAGAGATGGGAGAGATGTGGCCACGGCGGCGGCCGTCTGTAGTCCTCCGACAGGGTACGGGCACCCTTTTCGCGCCACCTCGACCCCGTCAAAGTACATTTTTATCTGCGACGCAAACATTTTGCCGCGGGCATGCAGTGTAGCAACATGAACCCACCGGTGCTCGGGCAGCGCGGGTAGCTCGACAACCGTCACATCGCCGCCAAGATCGCATCTGTACAAGCAGCACTGGCGCTCGATATGCGCCACGAGAGACAGGCACACGTGTCGCCCCATCGCATCCCACTCTAGCTCCCACAGCGCCACGCGCTCCTTGTATCGGCTGGAGGATATAGGCTCCATGTAGACCCACATCGCAGCAGTGTACGCGTCCAGCGGCGGCCATGTAACACCAGAGCATGTCAGAAGCCCTTTGGCCCCGCCTTTCTCACCAAAATGAATGTAGTCGTTGTAGCGACGTGACTCTTCCCCAGAGGCGAGATTTTCGGCAAGCGCCTCCAGCCACACACGCTGATTCGCCTGGACAGTGGCTACAGTTGTGGTGCGTGCAAAGAACAGCGGCAGCAGCTGCGGATCGCACACGTTTGACACACATCGAATCCACTTGAAGCGTTCCCAGCGCGCAATGAAGTCAGCCACGTAGGAATTCGGTATTGTCACGCCAGAGTGCAACATCAGGTGCTCCATTGCCTCCATCGCGCTCGCTGCATCAGCGTGCTGGTCTGTAAGCATTGTGTCCACCATGCGTACCAGCAGTTTCACTGGGTAAAGCATTTCAATGCACGGTTCCTTCATCACCGCAAAGGGACCAAAGTGCACAAAGCACGGCACCGTCCAGCGCTCCTTTGACTCAACAGGCGCCGTGAAGTACCGCTCGGCCACGGTCAGACTCTCGCTGGAGCGTAGCACTCCAGTGCAAAGGTCAATCATGCACTGGACGTAGTCGCAGTTGACCGGCAGCGTGCCAAGCGCTCGCTCCACCAGTTCCCAAACATCACTATAGCTGACGAGTGTCAGCAACAAGCTGAGACAGCAGCCGAGCAGATGTCGATCGACCGGCGGGTGCTGACTGCCGCACTCCACATACTGCATGAGAGAGAGGCACAGATCGATGCACTTGTGCGGCAAAGACGCTCGGCTGTGCCGGCAGCAGGAGTGCAGGAGCAACACTAGCGTAGAAAGGAGCGGCGTCGCCAGCGACGTCCACGCATCTGCGTCGGTAGCAGACGCAATTTGTTCGAGAAGAGCATCGCAGGAGAGATTCGTCTTTAGGGCTAGCCCCACAAAGACGTCTCGGAGCAGCACAGCAGTGTGTTGCTGCTCTGACTCCAGCGCCGACAGCATCACCTGCAGCAGAGCGGCAGAACAATCATCACTCATCAGCGAGTCCGCTGCCTCTTTCGATCCAAGTAAGACTTTCGCCAAGACAGAAAAGTGCTCGACAAACGTCTCCAAGTCGCCGGCGCGTGAGTCGACCGCGAGCTCCATCAGACAGTGTACGCAGGCCTGCACCACACCTAGCGCCAGCGACACGGCGGCGTTCGTGCTCGCCTTAGCGCACCAATCAGTGAAGAAGTCCACCACTAACAGCCGCTGTTCGGGCAGAGGAAGTCGCCCGCAACGCAGGTGTTCAAGAATGGCGTGCAGAAAGTCGCCGACGGCGCCTCTGCACGGGAGTGTTCCGACAAACGTCATCAGAGAGCACAGCTTTGACGCCTCAAAGCACGGTGCCCCCTCGGCGCAGATCAAGAGCACGAACCCCAAGAGTGATGCCGAGACGCCCCTCATGAAGAGAAGCGGAAAAAGCTGCTGCCCACACAGCTCTGCCATTTGGCGTTGCGTGCTGAGCACAAACAAACGTGCCAGAGCCTCAACTGCGCCATCACAGCGAACATCTGGCGGCGTCTCTCGCCGCTCTGCAGCTCCCCACGAGTCGACGATGCGCTGCTGCATTCTGCCGACTGACGCGGGAAGTATCCGGAAGAAGCTGCTGCTCAGAAGAGACGTGTTTGCTGACTGTCCACTCGACATGTCGGGTCGATCTGCCAGCGCCAGCACACGCAGACTCCCCACCACGCGACGTAGGGCTGGCATGCCGCTCTCCCCAACCTCCTTCTCAAAGCTTAGCACAGTCGCCGTGATGACGTCAAAGTTTATGCTTTCCACAGACGAAAATCCGACGAGCTGCTTGGCATAGATGATGCTGTCTAGCATGTAGACGAAGCAGTTGAGAGACCACACCGCAGCGGCCGAGTCAGAAGTGCGTCGCTGCGACGAGACTAGTGCACCCTCCATCGCTCTCAGCGTCTTCACCACCGTGTCCGCATCTTGCACGTTTGGCAGCTGTTGATGAAGAATACTGCAGCTTGCGTCCGCGGCCTCGACGCCAGCCTCCTCTGGTGCAGAAAAGTACGTCACTGCTGTCATGGCAACGCTGAAAACGTTCTCCGGCAGAATTGCTTCGAGCATCGACCGTCTCACCAGATCCCTGTGCCGGCACGACACGACGGCGCTGACAAGCTGAAGGAGAAAGGCGTCAGCTTGTGCGACCGCACCCCAATCAGCAGCATCCCTCCCCTGTGTTCGAATTGCGCGTAAGAGACGCTCGTGAAGGACGAGGCCTAAAGCGACGACGTTAAAGTCGCCAATGGTCTCGTAAGCGTTCGCTAGCTGTCCGACTTCACTACTTGAAATATCGGCATCGCTGATGAGAAAGCGTAATGCCTGAGTGAAGAGTTGCACCGTTGAGAGTGTCGACAAGGTAGGAACCAGTGTAGCGTCCTCGTGGGTCGACTGACGCGCGAGGGAGGCGAAGTCTCTGCATAGCAGCCCCACCAGAGAGGCACCGTCACCGAAAAGAGTCTGAAATGCCTGCGACTTGCGTGACGTGAATGTTGATACAAAGAGAAAGAGAAATGCGCTTACCTTGTCCCTGTGCTGCACCGCAGTAGGCGGGGTGCACCGCGCATCCAGCCAAAGTCGCTGCAGCTCGAATATTACTGATGACTGCATACTGCTACTGTGGTACGAGGGGTGCGCCTTCAACGCCTTTCAGACGCATACGACTGCTCCCAGAAGGAAGAAAGTAAAAGCTACAAGTGGCACGCGAAGAGAAAGAAAAATGAGGTGAAAGTAGAGCTGCAGCTGCATCGCACAAAACAACCATATTGCCCCGGGAGTTGCGCACACACACACACACACGCTCGATAGTGTTATGAGATGGGCACCTCTACCAAGGTAAGGTGCGTAGAGGAAGTCTCTAATGTCTGCCAGAGGGAGAATGACGCGAGAGGAAGAGCGAAGGAAAGGAAACCGGGGAGATCTGCTCATCCTCATAAGGCCCTCTGACCCCTATAGTTTGGCCGCTGCCGTGACGGCAACACGCAGCTGTTCCATGACGAAGACCCAGGAAAACGGCCCAGCTGCGTGACAGCAAGGAGAGTCATGGTACACGCACGTGTGAGTGACTGACCTCTGTTAGAAAGGGGACATGTTCACAAGTGAACCAAGTTCGCATCGCTCTTCGTCGTTCGCCCTTGGGCTCTCTAATGTCATGTCATATTGTTCTTTGGATGTGCATCAGCGCGTATCCGTCTTTTGATTGTCCATGCATGCTGTGTTTGTCTCTTCTCTCATTCAAACAAGAGGATATAAAGCAAACAGTTTCTCCTCAAAAGAACACACGCACGCACTCGTGCGCTAAGCATGCACCTGCACACGTTCTCCTTCCTTCCCCCACGAGGCTCTGCCCTTACGTAGGCAAACGAAAAGTGACGGCACACGATAAAAGACAGAGCGAGAGGAGAGGCAGGACGAGCGGAGATACAATCAGTGTGCAGGAGAAGAGCCAAAGGGTGAAAGAGTGGGTAAAACAGGAGAAAAGCAGGAAAATGGTGAGCCCAAAGTCGAAAAAAAAAATACGCACGCACGCACGCACGCACGCAATAGCCCATTCGCCCTTTTCGCCTCCCACTCACTCCTCATTGTCTAACGCCGCTCTTCGCCTGTCTTTTCCTTTTTCGACTTGTGCTTCTCTGTTCCCCCTCACCAGAGTCTGCCGGTTCAGCAAAGTTGGGTAAAGAGAGAGGAAGAGAAACAAATACAACAGTTGGCAGGATGTCTGGGAAAAGGGGTGGAAAAAACATCAGGATGAAAGCGGCGATAAGTCCGCAGATTGATAACCATAAGGAAGAAGTGATGGTGAGAGTGAGAGAGAGAAGACGGAAAGCGGGAGGAGGGGCAACAGTCACCACAAAATGGAGAGGGAAGGATGAAGTTTTACTCCTTCACATGCCATCTGGCTGTTGCTGTGTTTTGCTGCTTTTCTTTTTTGTTGCGCCCTTCCCCGTCTCTGCACGTTCTTCTTTGAAGAGAAAACTCAGCGGACGATCGAATGGATGCAATCAGGCCCACACTTTGACGTGGGTGCAGTAACGACTACCGCCAAATTTCCTCAGCGCATGAGAAACTCAGGCGGGTTGCGCATGATAGTGACATTTTTGTTCTCGAGAGTTCTTGCCCATCCCCTTTCCTCTCTTGCACATGTCTTCTCCACTTTTCCGTTTCGCTGGTCCTCTGTTCGAAAATGCGAATCCTGCCTCCAGCAGATTAGCGCGATGCGCACCCCAAAAGACGAACACGTAGAAAAATGCAGATGCACCGCGGTACCTACGTTGCAACATGCGAATGTGTGAGAGCGCCAAAAAGATGTGTAGCGGTTCGTTTGTGTGTGCATGGGTGCTCACTTGGACATGCATGCAACTGCACGTACTGCCTTCATGGCATCTCAAGAAAGCTAGCGAGGAGGAAAGCGGGAAAAGAAAATTGACATTATCTTCGCTCCCACACCGATACTCGAAGCCCTGTACGCGTTTTTTTTTTGCTTTCGTTTCCTACTGCTCGCTTCCTCAATCACACATTGTTTGGCATCGTGTCGTTTATGTTTCTCTACCTCGGCCAACACCTCCACCCACCCACACACACACACACATACAGAAACGAGTAGAGAGATGCATGGGCAGTTAGGTAGACACACTGTCGAGCCGGGCAGTCAACGAGCACGGGTGGAGGCAAGTGCACACGTGCCAGTATTGCAAAACTGAAGTGGCACATCCAGTCTCTGAAAGCGAAAGAAGCCTGGCTGCTAGATTTAAAAATAAAATGAGAGAGAAAGGCACACAAGAAAGGAAAAAAAGTTACATAACCAACAACACCCGGAGCAATGGCGAGTCGACACACGAGCCAACACCAGAAAGTTAAAAGGAGAGCAGACGGAAAAGCGTAAAGGGAGTGGGAGAAGCGAAGAGAGATGGCGGCGAAATTTTGGTGGTGAAAAAGAAGCGAATGTGAGCGGCGGGTAGCTAAAACAACAAGGTAAGTTAGCACGTTTTTTCTCTTTTTTTTTCAGGACGCTCAACAAGTGAGCAGGATGACACAGTAAGAAAATGAAAGAGTGTGCGAGACAATAGCCTACGAGCAGACAATGTGAAAAATACGAGAAGAAGGAGAAAGAGAGCGAGCAAAAGAAGCACATATGCTGCGCATGCACTAGCGCGTCGCTTGGCAGCCATCCCTCACCATCCTGCACAAGACCACGTGTAGACAGCCCTGACAGCCATGCCCAACCTCCCCTGTTCACCCCTTAACCCGTCGCTGCTGACCGTGCCCGTATAAGTATCTGTAGGCTCGTGTGTGTGACTATCAGTGTCGGTGTATCGATGTGTCTCGGCGTCAAGGATACTATACCCAACAAGTCACTCATACCATCGAGAATAAAATAGGCTAAGTGCATTTCGCTCAAACAATGAAGCACCGCGCGTTCCTCCACGCTGATCCAGCGCTACATGATGATCCCAGGCTCGAAGTGATGATCGCCAACATCCTTGTTGGGAAGCACCTTGGCCCCAACGAGGACAACGCCATCCTTGACCTCGACATCATCGCCGAGCACAGACGTGCCCTCGATGTGGCACCAGCTGCCAATTCGGCTGTTCCAGCCCACTATGCTGCAAACCACAATTGTACCCTTGCCGACCTTGGTGTTATCTAAGATGGCAGCGTTATTGATACGGCACGACTCGCCAATAACGCAGTTGGCGCCAATCGAAGCATGGGGACCAATCACGGCGCCATCGCCGATCTTTGCGGTGGGGTGAATCAGAGAAGCGCCAACCACAGCAAAGCGGCTACCATTCTGGTGCTCCTTTGCCTCCGTGCGCAACTGCTCCGTCTCGCAGCCACCACTAACCAAGGAATCGATAAACTTGGTCATGCCCAAAATGTAGTCCTTCGGCTGGCCAATATCCATCCAGAAGCCCTCCACGTTGAACGCGTAGAGCTGACCCTCTGACGCCATCACAGGAAAGATCTCTTTCTCGATGGACGCTCGGCAGGGAGGAATGCGCTTCAGGATGCTCTTGTTGAAGATGTAAATGCCGGCGTTGATTCGATCTCCAAGAAACTTCTTCGGTTTCTCCACAAAACGCTCAATCTGGTAGGTCTGCGGCGAGTACACGACAACACCGTATTTCTCCCACTGCTCCACCTGCGAGACCATGATGGTGCCCTCCCCACCGTGCGCCTGGTGAAAGCTCAGAAGCTCTTGCAGCGGAAACTTACAAGTGACATCGGAGTTCAGCACAAAAAACGGCTTGTCGTCCTGCAGCAGGATATCGCGCGCGAGACCAAGCGGGCCGGCCGTGCCGAGTGGCTCCTCCTCTACAGAGAAGACGAAGGAAATACCGAGCTTCTGTGACCACTCGTCCAGCTCAGCCTTCATCGTCTCCGGCCGGTACGCCACAGCTAGAATCACTTCTGTAACGCCAACCGCCTTCAATGCCTCGATTTGGTGAATGATCATCGGCTTGTTGCAGAACGGGACGAGGGGCTTCGGCGTTGTCAGCGTCAACGGACGGAGACGAGTGCCGAAGCCGCCCACCAGAATAACCGCCCGCATTCCTTGGCCGTCTGGTGCAGACATCTTGCCGGTTGGGAAAGAGAAGCCTTGCTTGGTACTGGAAGAAAAAGAGGGATGATGAACGATGGCTTTCCTACACACCCAGAGAGACGTAATGTCACTACTTTTAATAGGAGAAAATAAAATTGAACGGCTACGTTTTCGTTTTGAGTGTGGAAGAAATACAGCGCTGTGCGAAAAGGCCAAGAAGCGAAGATTGTGGTGAGAGAGAGAGAGAGAGTTACCGATGAAGAGTCGAATGCGCTTGACTATGATCTGCGTTGGGGGTGTGCGGGTGTGAGAGAGAGAGAGAGAGGTGGAGGAGAACGTTGTAGAGAGGGAGATGGGGTTAATTAATAGTGTGGTTGAGCCGCACGGTTGTTGTAGGAGCAGCATACGCATATGTCATCCAGCAGAGAGGAAAAGCAAAACAGCAGGGGGGACATTGGAGAGCAACGGCGGAGAGGGAAACAGGGGAATGGTGAGGGGTATCACTCCAGACAAAGCAGAAAAGAAACGCAGCTAGCATCCATCGAAGTTTCCCCCATGTGGGTATCGCTAAAGAAGGATAAGTGCTTCTGCTGATAAGAGGCTTCATCTCTGCACTCATATACAGTTGCCGCAGCGTGTTGCCTCGCCTGTGTATCACAGGGTTCATCCCGCACCACATAGATGTGTGCCCGTGGGCCACATGCACAACGCCATCCTCTCCGATGGTGACTACTCTGCCTTTCGGGCTGTGGGAGAGCCCGCACATCTCTGCGTTTACGTTTGCACAAATATATATATGTGGGTATGTGACCCTTGGGGGAGCACGAAGCCCCCTTCACTATACACTTCGTCAGTACCGCAAGATCGGAGGACGCTCACTCGTGTGTTGACTGAGGAGTGCTTACCGCGCTCGAAAAGAGATGCAATGGCACCAGCCAGCAGCAAAAAACAATGATTCCAAAAAGAAAAATGACCGAGAGACGCACCCCCGAAGTGCCAAAGACATGCAGGGCTAGTATGAATAGCAGGGAGAACGTGCAGCATTGATCACACCGGGCATAACATTACAGTGAGGGTTGGGAGCTGGTCCGCCCGGCAGCTCTTCGCCCTCAACGTCGCACCGTGATTGACCTCGACGACAGGCAGGTGATCGGCTGCCAAACGCTAGAGTTCTTTATGAGTATTCAGGCAAGAGTCGGAGAGAAAGGACTACTGCGAGGCAGACATCTTCCAAATGTAGAGGCGAAACGGGTCCAGCACGAGCAACTCAGCAAGGACGAACCCTTCCCGGAGTGGAATTTGCTCGAGGTCGAACTCCATTCGGTCGGAGCGGGTAACACTACCACAGAGAAACACCGCATCGCTGTCATGTCGGGGGAGGAGAGCGCTGCGTGCAGTTTCAAGTCCAGCTTTGAGACTGTTGCTGAAGTAGAAGATGTCGCTGCCTATCACAATGTCAAAGGAGTCCACACTGCACTCCAGCTTTATCTTCGCCAGCTGGTCTTCCCTTCCCCACTGCAGAACAGCCACATCACAATTGCGGTAGTCATTTCGCGCAACTGACTCAAGCACAAGGGCGAGAGAGACAGGGGAGCAGTCAGTCAGGACTACCTGCCTGGCATGCTGAGCTACCGTGAACCCAAGAATGCCAGCCCCACACCCCAGCTCCAGTACGCTTTTGCCTTCAAACATGTTGCTATGGGATGTGACCCACTCGCACATCGGATTGGCAGCTGGCCACACATACTGCGGAATGCTGTCTGTGTTCAGCAGGGCCACTAGCTCAGCGTTCTCTCGTGTAGTTGGGCCGGAGGCAGCAGCACCGCGCTGGCGAGCGAGCATCTGGTAGCGCGCCGCACATGTAGAAAAGGGCAGATCCACCCATGCATAGCGGCAGTCCAGCAGCACCAGCTTTCGCAAAGTCTCCACATTCGCATACTTGCTGTCGTAGCAAGCACCAACGAGGACATTGCGCTGGCCGCCCTTCGTATTCATCACACTGCAGCCTAGCAACGGTGGAATCTTTTGTGAGTACTACTGGTGGGCATTCGGTGTCAATGGAGCGATCGCAATACAAATCAGGTGCTGCCGTCTCAGCCGTGAGCGGCGCAAGAATGTGGAAATGTGTATGGATGTCCGTCTAAGTATTCGCCAGACTGTCTTGGTAGGTTGAAGGAGGGGGGGGGGGCAGAAAATGTCACTTCTTTTCTCCGTTGCCCCACCTGCTAATTTGAGAAAGGGTTAAAGGAAAGCTGCGCGCGCGGGTGTACTAAACGTTAGAGTACCGACCTGAGCTGAGAGAAAAGGAAGTGAGGAGGACCCGCAGCGAAAGTAAAAACGAGACGCGTGCAATGAACTTTTTGCGCAGTGCCACCCTCAGATGCACCGGTGGGACTAGTAGCAGTTGGATGTATAGCTGCAATTGATATAGAATGCGTCATAACACCTCAACACATTGCCGCAGACACACATGGGCAGGACGACATGCTCCTCTGTTTTCTGCGTCGCCATCACACATCAGTCTGCGCACTCGGGAGAAAAACACCGCTGAGACGTACGGAATTGCATGCAGCCACAGCCTTCCCTCCTCCCTCAAGAACCGTCTTTACTGAGCTACGCTGTGATTCGAGTAGGTGCAAAACAGCTTGCTTACCTTTGTGCACATGTGTGCGGGTGCCTCACTTCGTACTTCTCATGTGTATTTTCGTGTAGGTGTTGCTGCAGACGAACATCTCCACAATGATACTAGAACGCAAGCCAAGCATACGACGCATAGCTGCTAATCCAGGAGCCGCACTCTACGCCCCCCCACATCTACCTTCCTGGTGAGGGGCAGCGCTCAGCCTCATACCAGCCGCGGAAAATTTGCCTCGTTAATCTCCGGAAACTTCTCCGTGCACGGCTGGAAGTTTGCGGTGTCAACGTGGTGCGATACATCCCCGACACGCCCGCAGTAGTTGACGCCACCACCAACGCCTCGTCCACCGTGGCCACCACCGCTCCTCCCCCCACTACGCCAACCGTCGTTGCCATAAGCGTTATCACCACCGCGGCCGCCACGGCCACCCCTGCTATGACCGCCGCCCCTGCCACGCCTCCCATAGCTATCGTTTGCTTGCTGGGCATAGCCGGCACCGCCACCGCTGTGAGCGTAGCTCCCGCGCCCTCTCCCACGCCCGTTCGCGTTGCACAGTGTAGTTCCACCGTGCTGTCCCATGTCAGCTGAGGAACCAATGTGCGTCACATTACGGTGGTACTGCTGCCCAACCATCAGAGGCGCAAAACGAGGTGCCCCATCGAGGCCGTTGCTCGTCTGATACCCAGCCTCTAGTCGGCGGCGGTGGGCGAGGAAGTCCTGCTTCAGCTGATGCACCTCACCGCCGAGCAAGGAGACGTTGCTTTCGGAGAAGATGATGCAGCCGTTATGCACCTCGGCATCCTTGTGAATCAACACCTTCTCACCAGGGGTCGGGATTCCCTTGAACACGCGCAAGGTGGACAGCTCCAGCGCTGGGAGCTCGACATTTCCGTCAGTCAGCTGCAATCGCAGCAGACGTTTGCTGGAGTGGCGCTGAACGGCAGCATTGAGAATAGCTTCCTCCTCAGAGGTATCCGCGCAGGGACGCAACGGCTGCGTAGCGTCACGCGACGCGTTGATTTGCATGACGACAGCGTTGGGAAGGGTGGCAGAGACCTGGGTGGCAATCCCGTACGGCAGCAGGCTTGAGCCGCAGATATCCCGTAAGTTTTCCGAAAGCGATTTCTGATAAAGCTCTAGGGAGGTCAGCGACGCCTTCGACTGCAAACAACGCTCGACGTAGTCAGCTGATAGCGACAGCGAGTACTTCTCCCTTATTTCCTCCACGAGTGCTGTCATTGTGCCGCGGTAAAAAGTGGTTACATAACACGCTGGAATGTGAAGCAGAGAAAAGAGCGGAATTGGTGTACTTGAGCTGAGCCACGAGACGACGATCCGCATGGGTGCACGGACAAGACACGAGAAACGGAGAAGATGATGAATACGTGCAAGGGTGATTGCATGAAAGAGGGGCTGTAAATAAGACATGCCTAGAAGCTTACAGCGACAGTTACGCTGCACAGAGAGAGCGCATTCGCCATCCACGGTCGAGGTTATGGACCTTTGGAGCGGAATTAAATGGCAGTGTCAGTCAACACCGACACTGGTGTCCCGCATGCAATCCCACACCGCCGCGCGCACACCGACATCGAGAGTACGCGAGAAAGAAAGAAACATAAGCAGCTGGGGAAAGTGTTGTGGGCGCCTTTGGTGTAATCGGCAAGATTCACGCGAGTGTTGCTCTAAAAGTGAAACGAACACAGGGAGGAGACATGGCAGTTGATGGTGTTATGAGCTTCCACACGCTGCGCTGCCTCTTCGACGCCGTTACTAGGTGTGACATCCACCTCTCTCCTTTGTGCCAGTCCTACGCCACCTGACGCACGAGAAGACACATCGAAAACATGAAACGAAAAAGGTGAACAAAGAAGAGAAGAAAAAGGTGGCGTCAAAGCCATACATGCACATAGATACAGACACTTGAGCGGCACAGCTGGTACAGTCGAGGAAAAAGAGAATGATGACGATACGGCGTAGGAGCGCAGAGGCGGAAAGATGATTGAGATGCTTCAACAGTCACACACACACACACACACAAACACGTCTAAACCCTACTCGAATTTGCATAGGCGAGGAGACGATGCGAGAGCCAATACTGTCTGCAGTCCGCCCCTCTCTCACACTTTCACTCTGTGACATCCCCTCCCAGCGGGTCCATCAAAAAGGAAGAATGGTAGTGATGCACACTGCTGCATGTCAGTGCATCAGAGAGGTCCATACCAAAAGAAAAAAAGCTGCAACAGCAGCCAGTGGTCAACTGCAAGGGGTCCCTCCTTTCCTCATTCTCCTTTCCCAGCTCTCTTACGCATACTAGACTCAGCAGGGGAAGACGCATGAGGCGGGAGGGAGGGGGGGGCAAACGGTATCTCGATATGCGACGAAACCGCACTATGAGCGAAACCGTTTGGGGGAGAGACAACATGATGAGGAGGGACGAAGAAGAAAACAAGCAGACGCACCTGCTCCAGTGCCGTTCACGCCATTACTTGTACCCTCGATGTCCTCCATCCCTCCCCTATATCGACCAAGGCGTTACCTTGCCGCGGCATCCCCTCCCCAGTACCCCTCCCATTCCCCTCTTGCAGACAATCGTGTACCATTTTACTTGCAGCCTGCACTTTGACCTTGCCATGACAACAACGCAGGTGGACATCAACAGAGGAAAAAAAGAAAAGCAATACAATGGACGTCAACACTCACCACCACTACCGACGAAACATTACATGATGGAACAGAAAAAAAGGGCTATCAGGACCGCCACGTCGCTACACCGACGCGAGCTTCTTCCGCAATGTAATGTTTTCCGCTGCAAGTTGATCACGTTCTGCCTGCAGCTTCCATCGCCGCCGTGAGTAAGCCAAGTACATGTCGCGCTGCTGCTTGTCCCTTCCACGGGATTGCACCTTCGAGGAGACCTCGCGCGACGTAATGGCGTTCTGCAGAATAATGATCTTCCGCTCCAGCTGTTCGATCTTGCAGTCGTGCTCATCTAACTGATCGTCACGTTGTACCACCGTCTCACGGGAAAGCTCCAGGGCAGCACTGAGCTCCTCGAACTGCGCCAGCGGCACCTCAGCCGAACCCTCCGGCACATTGTCCATGGGTTCATCATCCTCCACCTCGGCGAAGACCTCCCGAAGAAACCCGTTGATGGCCTCTAGGCGGGTCTCCAACTGGCGCAGGCGGACCTCGAGAGAAAGAATGGACTTGGAGTTGCTCACATTGGTCTCGCGCAGCTTGGAGAGGTTGCAGTGCAGCACCCTCTTGTCTCCCTCCAGTTGCCGGATGGGCTTGTAGAGGTCCTGTGTGTTCGCCACCGTCAGCACGCGCTCTGTTTTCTTTTGAATGCGCTCATTGCTCTTGACTTGCTCGTTCAGCTCCTTATAGCGCGTGTTTGCCTGACGCAGCTCCTCCTCCGCCTCAGCGAAAAGCTCGTCCATATCTTCAGTGGCGTCTATCTTGGATTGCAACTCTGCAGCCTGCTGCTTCAGTCGCTCCGACACCTCGGTGAGAGTGCGCTGTTCGGAGGCCAGCGAAGAGAGCTGCTTCTTCTTTTCCTTGAACTCACTCTCCACGGCCGTCTCCGTGCATGCAGAATTGCGGTCGATATCCCACCCAGTGGAACGCTTTGCCTTCACAAGTTGCTTCTCGGTCTGCTCCAGCGAGCGTTCCACCTCCTCCATCTGACGTAAAGTGACATTAGCTGCGTTCTGGAGCCCCACCGTCTTTTGGCTCTCGAGCTTCAGCGCGTCTTCCAAGCTTTTCAGTTCTGCTAGAGACTCGGGAGATATTGTTAGGCCACGCGCCATTCCCTCACCGTGCTGTCTCTCCTTCTTTCGAATGATCATCTCGTTCACAGTGCGCATCTCCTTCAGCAGTGCTTGTTCTTCCTTGGCGCGCTGAAGCTCCGCTTCCTTACGCGAGACCTGCAGCTCCAAGGTGCGGGCTTCGCTGCGACGGCGCTCGAGCTCCTCGGAAATCGATTGCGGCGAGCCCTCGCGCGGGACTACAGCTCCATTCGTTGACATTGCGCCTTTGTGGACGTGTGGGGAGGTATGTATGCGCGCACGATTCAGTGCTTGTGACTGGACCCAACTCAGCGTTGTGGATAACGAGCGAGAGTAGAAAAACAATATGCTTCCTCTACAACGATATATGGCAGTGTGACAGGCAAAGCGAAGGAGTCTCAGCAAGGCAGTTGTGAAACATGAGGAAAGGAAAAGAAGGAAATAATGCAACGGTTTACATGGAGCTGAACAGCAGAAAAAAAAACGCCGATGAAGATACGCCGCACATTCGCAGCAATGTCATGCGAGCTTGCACACCATAGAGCAGACATCGCGTTCGTCACCACAGTTGCACCCGTGCACCTTTGGTGCTCGCACAAACAGAGAAGAGCCGGCAACGCTGAGCCAGCGGCAGTGCCACAGAGGTGCTAGAGTTTTCGCGATGCAGCGAGGCGCTGCATCGCTTCACGCAAAATAAAAAGACATACGCTTGGCACGCTTTCTGTGGATACGACACAATCGAAAGACACCTTCGACACAAAGCTATCTACAGCGCGACACGTACCACAGCAACGCGGCGCATCAGTGGTCGGGGTACGGGTTGTCAGACAGCGTACCCTGTCGTTGCAGCATGCGGACTCGTTCAAGACCCTCCTCTGCAGTCTGCGTAGAGATTGTGTACGCTTTGACAATCGATTCCTTTAACACTTTTGCCAATGCCATCTGCGTCAACCCCAGTCCATCGCCACGGCACACATCAAGAGTAGGGTGGTACCCGTGGATGTCAATACCAGCCACCTTGGGGCCTCGGATGCCGGTCATGATGTGCAAGAGGTCCCGTGTAGAGAGACCCCCAGACACAGGCGACTGCACGGCCGGTGCAAAGGCCGGGTCCAATACATCAGCGTCAATGCTAAGAAAAACGGGATAGTCATTGCGGATATCGCGAATGCAAAATAGCCCCTTCGCGTAGATGGCTTGAATATCCATGTACATAATCTTGTTCTGCTTGCGTATTTTGCGGTCGCCGGACGAGACGCAGCGATTACCGATCTCGACAACACCCTTCAACAGGTCCTTCTCAAGCAAGACACGAATCGGCTGCTCCGCCCTTTCAAGAGACGGTTTCGAAGAAAAGTGAATGAGAACCACCTCACTTGACTGGAAAAGCCGCTTGTACGCCTCAATCATGGCCAGTGTCGCTGACCCGTCGCCACCAGCGCTCACTGGTACGTAGCCCTTCTCCAGCAACTCTGTCGTTGCCTCCGTCAAAGCTACGTACCAGTCGTCCTTGGTGACACCGCTGGGCTCATTTGTGTCATTGAGCATCTCACCACACTGAATTACAGGGAGAAAAATGACCGTCTCCGGTGGACACTCGACAGGGCCGGGCTCATGGAAAGTCAACTCCGCATACATGTCACAGTCTCGTGGAGACTCATAGAAATGGTTCAGCAGCTTCGTTGAACTCATGTGCGCTCCTCCCGAATAGCCCATGAGAGCAACAGGCCCCAGCTTGTTGGCCCAGTCCCCCGATCTTGGCGGCAACGCCCTCACGCGGGAGAGAAACTTGGTGAACATAACACGTTCGTTGGATTTGGTGTACTGCTCAGAGTGTAGCCTTCGGCAACGGAGTCGATCGGCACGTAGGCGCGCACGCAGTGCAGAGGAAGAAATGAGAGAAGAATGAAAAGCAGCGAGAGTTGTGTGCACGTAGGCCTCCAGCCAAGGGGTTGCTAAGAGATCGACGCGGAGACGCTAACGGGGCGCACGCGGACAGGCATGAACCACATAGAGAGAGGTTGAAAAGTTACCGCGCCTCCTTCTTCCCCCTCCACTATATTGGCACACCTGATTCTTCTTCCTCTGCATCTGCACACATGCTGTCCGTGGTCGCGCAGCAAGGACTAGTGGTCCTCACCGTCCTCGAAAAAAGCGGCGAGCAGATAGGAGGGGAAACTTTACTCGACTCGTTTGCCTTCCTGTTTTTCTTCGTTTAGGTACATTTTGTGTGAAGAGATCGTGCAGAGGAGAGAGCCACGCTCATTGGAGCAGGTGGTCACTTTTTCCCTAAAGAGAGGTGTATTGCGTGATACTTTTCTGCTGAACCTCCCCGTAGAAACTCGGTCGATGATACGCAGGCCTTTGGTACTGACGTGGTCGTGTGACGTTCTGGCAGTGCTTCGCCAGGAGAAACAGAGAGCGGCAGCATTCGCCCACTCGTGGCATGGTAGTGGCGGCGCTTATACTTCTCTGCTTTTCGTGATTGACGAACAAGCCTGTGAGCGGCGCCTTTCTCGCGCTGCCCGGCCTGCCACTCCAGGAACGCTTCGCGCCTGGCTATGCGACGCAGTCGCTGCTCCTGTAGCATCTCTAGCACTGCCTCCTTCTCGTGCATAAAGTCCTGCACACTGACACTACTTGGCGGCGCAATGCCGCTTTCCTTTGCTAGCTCCTCCATATCCAAGTCAGAGGGGTGGACACCTTGCTGAAGCTTTCTGTTTCGGAGCTTTTCGAGAATGGTCTTACTTTTGAGGTCCTTGAACTGGTACCACAGACTTCTCGATACACAACGTAGCATTTTTTCTGAGCAATCGTGGCGGAGACAGGAGGATGTGCCTGCACGACACACAGAACCCAAAGGATGCCGTTGCGGCGCACTTCTCGAAGCAAACTGCACTGTGCACCGCATGAATGATACAGGCGGAAAAGCCAGAGGGCATTTTAAAAACGTAAGATGAGCAAAAAAGAGAGAAATTATGGAAGTGAATAAAGGGATAGGAGAACAGAAAAAGAGTATTAAGAAGGGTACGCGGCGGATACGTCACCAAAGGCCTCAGAATGCTAAGTTGTGCCCACCCTTGACAGTAGTGCAACGACACCATGTGTCCGACACTGCGTGGCAGGGCTCCAACAGCTGTCCGCAGACGTTGTTGACTAGGTCCTCGGACCAGCGTGCCGCTCCTTTAGCGCTCACTCAGAAAACACACCACACGGGGGACACACCAGCGTTTGCTCGATTACTTTTCCCTATTTTGTTTATTTGTTAGGTACTGCTTCGACTCATCGTGTCTCCGCTTTTTCGTTAATACTCAAAAGTGAGAAAGCACAAAGAAAGAGTCACCAAAAAAAAAATCTTAATCAGGGTAGTCGCTAGAGCACGCAGTTACTCATTTCCTTCAGCGCTCGAACGCAGAGCAGCCAATTTTGCCTTTTTCTCACGAAGGCGTACCAGCCGTGCTTCGTCTTCGTTCACCTCGCGTATACGCTTCTTCGCCTCACTTGATGCGCTTGCCCGTGGTAGTGCATCTTTCTTTGCACAGAGAGTCTTTTTCGCCTCGGCGACTGGCGAAGAAACTACCAGCTTTTTCTCCACAGCCTTTGTGTCAGTGACCGGCCTCATGCCCACAGATGCCTTCGCCGGTTGCTGCTTCTGCTGCTGGTGCTGCTGCAATTGTGCCTTTGTCTTATCACCCGCCAGCTCACCGCAGTCGGACACCACGATGCGACTGCGCGTCTTTCCAGAGGACGATCCTAGCCGCTCGACTTTTTTCACGACGTCAAGGCCGTTGATGACACGCCCAAAGACAACATGCTTGCCATCGAGCCACGGAGTGGCCGCAGTACAAATAAAAAATTGTGACCCGTTCGTATTGGAACCTGCATTGGCCATTGAAAGACACCCAAGCCCAGTGTGTCGGCCGGCCTTCCCAGAGAACGACTCATCCCGGAAAGTCGTGCCATAGATGGACTCACCGCCAGTGCCATTTCCGCGAGTAAAGTCGCCGCCTTGGATCATGAAGTTCGGGATGACGCGGTGAAACACGCTGTTCTTGTAATGCAGGGGCTTGCCACTCCTACCCTTGCCCTTTTCTCCTGTGCAGAGAGCTCGAAAATTCTCGGCCGTCTTGGGGACCGTGTCAGCGTACAGCTCCATGACGATGCGGCCAGCTGGCTTGTTGTCGATGTTGATGTCAAAAAAAACCTTTGGATTGGTGTTCTCCATGGCGATGTCGGGCCGCTTCCCGACCTTCGGCGGCACACTCATACGAGACATTGCAAGCACCCACGAGGCTCTTAGTACCTCGCCTCTTTTTCTTCCTCTCCAGTTTGTGACTGCTACAGCCAGGTAGTTTTTTTCCTGTTGAAGTTGTTAAGGGGCGACAGGACGAACAAAAATGCAGCAAAAATGAGACAAACACATAAGAAGAAAAGTGGAGAGGGGAGCAGTTTGATGAAGCATCAGAAAAGATGAAAGCTCACATTCAAAGAGTTCAGAATCAGGAGAGTGTGCAGGAATCCTGGAGCCAGCATGAGGGCGTTTCCATCTGTTGACCTACGAAGCGTTCTGCGCTGCACCGCCATTAGTCACATGCAACCACTCGGTCACATAGAGAGGTATCGCTAGCAGACGCAGCTGAAGGATTTGCCATCCAGGCTCTGCAGCCTTTTCCGTTTCTTCTGTCTGTTCACTGCAGTAGAGCGTGCGTATCAGTCACTGAGAAAAGAAACAGCATCAAAAGAAAGGCACATCAAATCCTCCCAAATCGAAGGTTTGGCGCAGGGTCACGGTCGAGTAGAAGCCGAGGCAGGTGGCTGAGAAGCAACGAGAACGATATGTAAACCCAATGAAATGCCCAGTCCACTTTCCCTCTTCCCCTCCCCCGTTACCTCGGTCTCTGTCTTGCACTGTGGTATTACGTGCTAGTCACCGTTGAACCTCTTTGACATGCTCGAAGGTGTGTTGGCTGTTGTTGTTTTCGCTTCTTTCCTCTCTCAGTGCATTGCTCTTTCTGGTTGATTATGTCTTGTCTTTGCGCTGTCAAGGGGAAAACAGAGAACATATATATACATATATATATATATATATATATATATGTATATATATGTAGCACATGTATAGGTGAAAATGATCACATATTCTTCTCAAAAAATTCGCCAGCCTTTTTGGTGTCCAGTGTGGGCTTTCCAGGGGTCCATCCGCATGGAATCGCGTCACCGTTTTGGTCCGCGTACTGGAAAGCCTCCACCACGCGCAGCACCTCGTCCACGTTTCGACCTACTGGAAGGTCGTTTATCGTAGAGTGACGCAGGATGCCGCTCTTGTCGATCACAAAGAGTCCTCGAAGAGCAATGCCGGCAGATTCGATCAGAACACCGTAGTCACGCGCAATCTCCATCGACTTGTCCGCCAGTACCGGGATCTTCATTTCACCGAGACCACCCTTCTTGCGTGGTGTGTTTACCCACGCCAGGTGAGAATACTCAGAGTCGCACGAAACGGCAATGACCTGCGTGTTCAGCTTCTCAAACTCCAAATAGCGGTCCGAGAAGGCAATGATCTCTGTCGGGCAAACAAAGGTGAAGTCCATTGGATAGAAGAACAGTACAATGTACTTGCCCTTGTAGTCGTTGCTGTTGATTTCCTTAATTGCACCGCCCACCACAGCTTTACCAGAAAACTGCGGCGCAGGATCACGGACAGTCGCCGTACGGTACATCTGGTAGTCCATATTCAAAACCGGCGAAGTAGCAGCGAACCCGCGACACTGCACGTTCCGCTGGAAGCACTTGGTAGCAAGACGACGGAGCATTGTGTTTGCCTCAAGGAAAGTTGAGTGAGGTAGAAGTATGATAAACAGAAAAGGTGTGCACGCTGCGCTCGTTGCTGAATACAGTAGAAAAGAAAAGGCACGTAGCGGTAAGTGAACTTACAACCGTATGAGAATTCAAAGAAAGTACGAGAGGCAGCAGAAGAGAGCGGTGCGGGACAGAACGGGAGGAAATGGAGAGGCGAGAAGGCAAGTGTCAACTGCCGTCAACGCAAGAGTCGAAGTGCTCTGTTGCACTCCTTCTCTCCTCCCCGCCTTCACACATCTTACGTGGTGCGCCTTACAATCCTTTGACAACTGCATCACGCGTGATGGAAGTCAGCATCCAGAAAAAAAGAGAGTACACCACATTCATGACCTCGATAACTGTCTCTGCCAGGTTGTGTCCCTATCCTCTGGAATAGGCAACTAACTTCTACGAAGACGCAGACGGCTTCGTCCCCTCCTGACGCAAACGCCTGTTTTGAGTGATGCCACTACCACTGGAATCGTCATTGACGTCTGCACTGTTCTGGTGATTTTTACTGCCGTCACAGGTGATAGGCTTCTCGTTGTCGTTGTCGTTGTTCCTCGGTGCACGCAACCACTTACACGACGCATTACGATTCATTACACTTACTGACCGTTTTCTAACATCGACAAGTAAAGAGGGATAGCTTGTGGGGCGCGGCGGGTTAGCATCGCTGTCTATGCAGCTTTCGCCGCTATTCCGAATGCACAATCATCTCCATAATGCCCATAGTCCTTTCCATGCGCTGCATAACCGCGAGAGACGCGCCGATCTTCTTTTGTGCGCTCAGAATCTCGCGGTGAAAAAAGACACTTTTGCCCACATAGGCGCTGTAGATGTCGAAAATAGTCTCAAACACGGCAAACATTGTGTCCGTGAACTGCGGCATCTCGACGTAGTGAGTGGCAAAGCGAAGAACGCGCACAACAGTTCGGTCGTTTTGGTTGTTCAGCGCGATGTGCAGCGCGCCTCGACGCACAAGCTCCTCAAACGTGGAAACGAGGACATCGGGGTGTCGGGAGTACAAAGCGGTCTTGAGCGCTTTGCCATACTGATAGCGCCCGAGGAGGAACTGAACCTCTTTCATCTTGTCTCGCATAACCTGCTCCTTCGACCGCGGTTTCTCCTTTTCCAGAACGAATTCTTCCGGAAGGTCGTCCACTAACCCTTCCGCTTCCTTGAAACGGTATACGCTGAGCTCGCCTGTGGTGCTACCCACGGCGTACTCCGTCGAGCTAGGGTGAACAGCCAGCGATGTCACACCGTTTTCAAAACGCTTATTCGCAATGCAGCGCAGCTCACTACCGTCAAGTGAGAACATTTTCACGCGGCAATCCAGCGATCCGGTGAGGAGACTGCGCAGTTTTTCCGAGTAGGCCACCGCAACAACTGACTTGGTATGAAATGAGCCCTGAAACAAGGGTGTACCGAGGCCCTTGCGTGGGTCAAAGATGACCAGGCGATCGCCAGCACCCACAGCCACAATCTCTTCATTCGGCACGAAGCACAGTGCCTCCACCGCTTGCGTAATGACGCCCCCTGAGGTTTGCAACGGCGCGTCCATGCCGGTTCGGGGGTCCCACAAGTTCACTCGGTGGTCATAGGACCCGCTCAAGAACGAGCCACCAGAGTACGGCTCAAGGCAGCGCACGTAGTCGGTGTGAATACGAGCCGCACCGAGCTCATCATCACTCATCAGATCCCATAGCTTAACTGTCGTGTCGTCGCTCGCGGACGCGAAGTTGTGGCGTCCAATAAAAATGGCGGAGCGCACATCCCGCGAATGTCCTAGATACTGCCGTTCGAACGCGGTCTCCGGGGACCGCACAACCACGCGCTGATCTACAGCTTGAATGTAAAGCTTGTCATCTTCTCGGAAGCGGATGGAGTAATTCTTGCGCTCTGTCTGCTCATTTACGACTACGCCATTCTTCTGAGGCACACGCAGGAGCGCAAATTGATTTGTGGAAGTGCCTCCCAGCAACAAACCGGCGTGGTCGTAGCGCAAACTCGTGATCTGACCGAAAAAACGCTGCTCATAGCATAGATGGACCGTATTCCACGCAATTGAGGGGTCCTTGGTGGCGTGTGTGGGCACCTTGCGGAGCGGTAGAGTCCAGTCAGTGATCATGGTGTGCTAAAAAAACAGGTGGTCGTGCTATCTACAGTACCCCAGCGTCCGACCGCGATACCCGTAGTTCTCACGAGCAGGCAGAGGCTAAAGCAAAAGAGAGGAAGAGCAGAGGGAATGCGTGCAGAACCACGTGTGGAAGAAGAGAGTAGCATGAAAGGAGGGAGTGGGGAGAGAGCGCTTGCTGCCCACTCCTGTATGGCAACTACTAAAAATCTCCCTCAGGAAGTGCCTGCAAGAAACAAGGAGTCAACTCCGCGGCTGATGAAAGAGAGACTGACGAGAAATAGCATCAGCATTAGTCCTTCGTTTATTCCTCGTTCGCCCTCCTCGAGGGGAATCAAAGCAGCTAGAGAGGCACCACCTGTGTACACGTAAGTCTCTCCAAGACGACAGCAGTGTCCACCTCTTTCACATCATACAGTGTAACCCCATCTTCTGCAAACCGCCTCACCACGACAGCCTGGAAAACCGACGGTCTCTCCTCGACAACTGAGCGAGCCAAAGGCGTGGACACAAGCACGACGTCACCGACATCGACAGCACTGTAGATAATAGCCACTTGGCTCGGGCAAGCCCCGTCGCAAAACGAATTGTGCAGTACGATGTTCTTCTTCTCAGTAGTGCAACAAAATAACTCACAGCCTCGCAGATGGCGTTCACACTCCACCCCCATTTTGAGCATGGTACACAGGCTGCTACAGATACCGTCTTTCGTGATGGAGGTGCCAGTCAGCTGCACCACGCACGGCAGGTGGCCCACCAACAGAGCTCCATCGTTTTCGCACAAAAGAACGTTAACCAGCAGCCAGCGCGATACAGCCACAGCGCCACTACAGGGCACTGCAGCCTTTTGACAGAAGAGCACTTCTGGAACATCGTCAACAGGCTCTAAAACCTTCATCGCGCACACACGCAAGACACGTTCAGCAGACATAGGAGGCGGTGCAAAGCAAATCATCTCGTTCGCGCTCGTCGCCATGGCATCTGCAAGCGACTCGTACACAGATCGCATCCTAGTCCCGTGTGAGTACGTCATGCAGAAAACACGGGCACAGTCAATGTCGTAGTCAAGAACTTTGAGCACTGCAGTGCGTGAATTATGCAGCGCTGCCTCTGCACGGCGCTCCGACACGTCGACCGTCGACTCATCATTCCACTGTGCGGCCTCACAGCAGTTGATGGCCACAGAGGTAATGAATGTAAATGTTACTTTGATGTCACCCATAACCGCATCTGCCGTAGGCCTCTAGGTTCCAAAAATGAATTCATGCAAACAAGAGTGCGTTGTGGCAAATACGTGCGCAGGCAAATCAGAGTAGGGGGTTTAGAGCAAAGAAAGAAGCAGTAATGAACAGTTCAAGGCATCGGAAGGAAAGCTAGAGGTTGACTCCCTCCCCAGCATCCGCTACGTGGTACCGAGAGCGCCTGGCACACCATATCCCCGGCTGCACCCACCGCACTTCCGGCGCGCACCTCTGGGAAACAGGACAAAGGACCGCGCTGAGAGTATAACGCGCTCTCTCTTCAATAATCTTGCTCCTTCAAGAAGTGCACGAGTCGCACTTCACCCACAGCAACGCCTCCCGCACTTGCCGCTCCGGTCCCTGCACGAGACACCGCTGACCAGTTTTCTCCAATTGCTTTCCCCTTTGCCCAACTGAGGCAAGCCAGTTGACAAGACAAACTGAACAAATAAACACACAGAAAAGAACAACAACACACGAGGTCGAGCGATTACTGAAGCTTACGAGAGTGGTTACGAGCACTAAAGGACGAGACCTGAAGGGCGTACATGCACACATAAGAAGACAAGAGCGGAAAAATGTGAGTCAGTGACACGATCATCGGCTACCGTTTCATGTCTTCCCATCTGTTTTTCACCTCTGGGTTACTACTCGACTGAAACAGCTGCTCCAGGTCGGGGCGGAAAGCGTCGGCTATAAAAATCTCTCTGTTCTCCTTTGCAGCCTTCATCACAAGCTGATGAAGACTCAGTGCGAAGTTCTTCACGCTCTCCGCACCGGTAGACAATTCACCTCTTTCCCTGAGCTTGTGGATCATGGTAGAAATAAAAGTTCGCACGTTAACTTGCTGCAGGACGGATGACGCTCGGAGGAGAATTGTCTGCATGTTTTCCTCGGGGATGTTGCCCTTCAACAAAAACTGAATAAACGCCCCTGCTGAGCCTGATGGAAGCTTGAGCAGCACAGAAGCACACACCTCCGGGTTATGCGTCGCTAACTCACTCAGCTGCTGTGGGGAAACACCTAAGCGGGACACGAGCGACTCGTTGAGCAGCCCAAGGAGCGCCTGCTCGTCATCCTTGGAAAGTTTCGATTTGCGTGCCTGTACAAGCAGTCTCTTGGATATCATCCACCCTTCGCTGGGTGGGGCACTGTCGAGGAGAAGCATACCTGACTTCCCAGGCAGTACGTACTGCAGTTCGCCTTCCTGCATTGGCAGCATCGGTAGCTTTGCTGTTATCGAGGGAAGAAGTAGCGCAAAAGTCTTGTTCGGCTGTTCATCAAAGACAGCGGCCGTCTCATACAGTGAACCACACTGCTGCTTCTCTTGCTTTGCGACCCAGCAATGCTCGATATCCGCCATGGGCTCCTTGATCTTGATGCTGGCTTTCTCCCATGCGTTAAGAGCCTCATCAATGGATTCCTGTTTCTTTGACGCATAAGAAACAACCTTCTCATCATCGGCAACCACGTCACCAAGCAGCTGAAACGCAAAGACTTTCGCCGCACAGTGTATACGAAAGGCCTCCGCGCGGGTGGCCTCTATGCTCTTCTTGCCCTCCTTCGATTCCTTTGTGGTGTACTTGATCTGCTCCACAATAAACATGTCTCTACGAATAGCATGCTCTAGCTCTATTAACACGTCGTAAAATGTCGACTTCGCCGCCACGTTGTCTTGCTTCCTCATATAATCCACAATATACAGAGCAGCGAGGAGCGCCGTTCCCTCCGTTGACGCCACAAACTCCTTGCACATCTGCCCAATCTCACAAGACACAGCAGAGTACCGAGCTGGCTGAAAGCTGTCTCGAAACCTCCTTGACAAGATGCCAAAAGAAGAGGTATTGTCAAAAAGAGCCTCCAACAGCCGCGACCTCTCAACGGCGTTGAGAAACTCAACGGACATCTTTTTCGGCAACAGTCAAGCGCTCCTACACCGAGGTACTACAAAACAGCTACAGTTACAGTCAGTTCAGCTGATCTTGCCAAATATCAAAAATGCTGTCTTTGGAATACACTACGATGATTTCTCTGTGTTGGCAACTTCGCAATGGCTTGCCACACTTGATCGAGTATATGTATACGAAACTGCCTTGTGCTCGTCTCTGAAGCAGTTTCGCCTGTTTTTCGATACTATCGCAACTACAGCAGACTCTAGCAATCTGAGAAAAATAAAAAGAGTTGTTCCTTTCTTTGCCTCTGAATGTCTGTATTTGATGCAGTAACAACCCCTTCGTTCTCGAAACTGCTCTTTTTAATTCGGCTGGTACCACTTGCGCATATCTTTTTGTTTGGTAGTGCACGAGTCTCACAGTACAATTTAACGCGTGGGTGATTGACAGGATAGAAGCTAGTTGAGATGATATAAACAGCATAGAAGACTCATAAAAGTCACCCCGTTTGGGAAGCAAAGTGAAGGTCCCCACTCCAGCTGCTGCATCGACACCTAGACCACGCCATGATATGCAATACTAATCGTTCAGCTCAGCAAGATGAGTAACAAGAAGCTTTATCCTTCCTATTTGCTTTTTTTAGACCTGTTCAAGACGTCCTAACGCTTCGTTATAACGGCAGACACCTCAGCGTGATGTTTAGGAACCAGTGCACACTTGCTGTGTGGAAATCAGGTAGTTCCTCTGTCTCTCTCAACGCCAAACCATTTCATGTGCTGACACCGTTAGGAACATACCGCGTAGCGAAGTCAACACTGGATGGTGTTGCGTCGTACCCACCTACAACACTGAACACATATGCACCATCCATATGATGAGCAGCGTGTTCGCAAGACTCGAAAGCATCCCACTCGAACACTCACTGTTTACTGGTGTGGGGGAGCCAAAGCTCCACCTCCAATGGTGCACCGAGTGGCCACCAGCATAATTAGGGTAACTGTAAGGCGATCTGCTGAGCAGAAAGTGGGTATAGCTTAGGCCAGGGGGCCGTGTTCCTAACACTGTCTCGGCGCAATGCTGCACGGCGTATGTCTACAGCTGCTTTGCACCACGCGATGAGCTTGTGAGGCAGGCTGGGGTGGGACCCGAGCGGCGTTTGACTCATCGCGGAATAGAAAAAATCTGAAAGGCTCTCTAAAAAAGAGTTCCTCTCCACCGTGTTCACAAACACGAACCTCCAGCTCTGAACCGAAGAGTTTTGCTCAACGGAGAAAAAAGACTATTATTCACATCGAAGGGAACATAGTCAGAGCGAAAAGACAAAAGACACGAGCCAAATTTAATCTTTTTCCCTTCTAGCTGGAGGAACGAACATATGCTCATTAAAGATTTTGTTTTCATTCACTCACAATAAACACATAGTATGCAATTCATATTCACTTCGTTCCGTAAGGCCAAAGGGGCAAGAATACCTGAGCAATCCCGGAGAAAATTCTGCTGCACCAGTTCCTGTAGAAAAAAAAAAAACTACATGTAAGGTGCGCTAGTTTCCAACATTATGCAATCTGCAATACTTCAGATCCATCAAAGATAACTCGAGTTACAGAAAGTACGAGAAACACGCTAGACTCCCTCACTATCAACCCCATTTGAAGCAGGCGACAAGCGACCTTTCCTGCCACCACGCTTGACTTCTCACCCGTCAACTGATGGAGAGGAAACGGAAGATCTTCAGTGAAGTTTGGATACACAGACTCCGGAAACAGTCCGTAGTCTCTTCGAAAGAAAAACAGCTCTACGGTTGGCTCTATATCTGCGTCAGAACTGATGATGTCAGTGACATTAAGAGAAACCATGGCCGTAGCAATCAGAGGTGTGGTGCTGCAGAAAAAAAATGAATAACCGACAAAACCAACGGGACCATACCTCCGATGAAGAAATTTGCACACAAATGGAGTGTAGCGAAACAAGATAGAAGGCAGAGAAAGAGGTACCGAGAAGGGCTTCTCTATTAAGGTTGCATCGGTCACACTGCCAAAAACTACTGCACTGTCGCCAACTGCAAAACTCCTTTCTGTACTGAACAAAAGCGCAATAGACACCACGCTGCATCGAGGAACAGAAAAGTAGCCTGAACTTGTTTTGAAAGCGTCGCACTTCGCAGGGACAAGCCACTGACGAGGACAGCCCTTTTTCCACACATCTTGATCAGCAAAAAGAAAAAGTAAAATCTTGTCCCCACACTTCAGCACATTATTGTATAACGGACTGTCCCGCTCGACGGAAAGAAGCATAGACCCACTTAAGAGCCCAATGGGAGCCACACGGTGCACCACTTCAAAGTACGGGCGACCAGAGAACGCCTGCATTGTTGCCACAAGGGTCGGCGGATTCAACGCTGAATCAAAGGCTGCCACATCTCTCGGAACGCTTTTCTTCGTATCATCGATCAGTAGATGCATTGCATCGGCGTTTCTGCTATAGCGAATTACGCGAGCACGATGAGCAACAGCATCATACCGCGTTGCCGCAGCCATAGCAGCACTGTCAGCATCGATTCCTTGCTGCTCATACTGGTACACAGTACCGTCATTATATACACACGAGAAACAGGCAATCGCACCTGCATCCGTCAGTGTTCGTAGTACTGCCTCGACATGGCCATCACTCACCACCGTCTCGGCGGAAAAAAGAGCGGCTGCACAGCCCATTCCCTTTTCTGATATAACAGTCACGAAGCAGCAGCCATTTACATCCTTACATTGTCTGCAGAATCCATTGCTGGTGGAGAATGTCTCAGAACCTAACTCGACGCCCTCATAACGCACAGGTGCACCGTCACCGTCGATCATCGCGGCAATAGGAATCGTACAGAGATCACCTTTGATAACAAAATGAAAGCTCTCTCGCTCAATAAGTAACATCGATACAGTAGCAGGAACAGGAAGACTTCTGCTAAGTTCGAGGCACAGATACGCCTCTCGCGTATAGACATTATCTACAGAAATATTGTCTGCAAACATAAAGTCCGCCTCCTCATCTTTGCACATCTTTCGAAAGGTCTCCAACTGCTCGAGGAAGTCAGCATAGGTGCTCCTGCATCTTATCACGGCATCTGAAATGTCCTTTACGGTAGTTCCCAGCTGTTGAACAAACTGTTCGGTGTCCTGTTCAATACTGTAGTGCGCTGTGTAGTCTTTGCCACAAAATGAGAAGCTCGACATTTTCCATACCACTCTTTCCCCGGCCATTTTAGAACGTAGATGCTCTTCTTCCCTCTCAAGCAGTAAAAGACGCGTAGTGTACTCGTAAAACGAAGGAAGCGTCACAGAGTTAATAATCTTGCGCTTGGACCCAACAGCCTGAGCAATGTAGCTGTGCGGATTCCACATCGTGTACCAGCGATACGCCTATATTCCTCTCAATTCCTTAGCAAACACGTCGCACGACTCAACTCAGTCAACAAGGAGAGTGAGGCAAAAGAGTAGCTGCCCATAAGCTATAGAATTATAAAGAAATGCGCGTTCTCAACTGTGGACGGTGGTGTTATCGCGTGATGAAATGTAGAATAAGAGAAAGTAGCAAAAAAAATTTTTCTGAAGATACCACATCTTCAAGATTGCTGCAGCACCAATCATTTCCTGAGATTGCTGCTGAAGGCTTTTAAATTTTCAGTTCAGTCTGCCGATACAATTTCTCAAAGAGAGAAAAAACACCTTTCAGGCTGCTCCTGTGCTCAAGACACAACGCAATGCAAGACAAAAACGCAGCCATAAGAGGGTCAGCAGGAGCACGGGTTCTTTTTTTTTCTCATCAGATGGCAGAACCCATGGCAGTGTGCTAACTGCCATGTAGATATGCAATATTTCTCTTGAACGGTAATCTATTCCACATTGACCAGTCCACTTCGATAGCGCATAAGCCAAACCTTCTTCTCAAGCCCCAGCCCACTTCCAAGTGCAACGTTTTTCACGCCCTAGCGCTGCACACAGAGAGTCGGAGTGCTCAGAGGGGGGAATGCAGTTGCAAAAAACTGTGGCGCGCAGCATCCACAGCAGAGGATTCAAGAACACCACTTCCCGAGAATGAGAAGGGCACAGGTGGCAAGCGGCACTGTTACTTCTTGCAAAGCCTCGCGACATTGACGAAAGCAAATCCGCTGCGGCAGCCACTGCTTTTGCCCATTCAATGTAAGAGACAAAGTCGAAGGAGAATCGGGCACTTATTTCTGCTCACGCCTTTCTTTGCTCGACGTCGGTTTCATCCAAAGCAGAAAAGCCTGACCACCAGGTGCGCATCACAATGTCACCGCATTTCGATGACAAACGAACAGATACCCTGCACACAGAACGCATGCTACTGTGCGTCCCCCCCGCCTCGATTCCGGTTTGCAGTGCGCGGCTGTAACGCTTTAAGAAAACGAACCCAACCTCATGGGTGCCAAAACGTTTTTGTGCGATGCGCCTCTCCTATTCCATGATGCCAAGGGCTGCCCCGGTGCGCGTTGTCCTTCCCCCGCCTTTGCGCAACTTCCACGAGCCCAGACAAAACCAAACGCCTGCGACGCAGGGAGGCTAGTGAGATGCCTTGCTGCTTTTGTGGCTCGTCAGGTTTCAGGTGGCGCTGCCGGAGTGACCCCCCGCAGGGAACATGTAGGCGCCATTCATGCCATGGGAAGGGCTCCCGACCACTCCGAACATCCCAAGCCCCAAAGCCCAAGCGCCCGCTGGAAAGCGGTCCTAGCGTCGTTCCGAAAGACACACCGGGTGGCAGCTGGCATGTCGAGAGCGGCTGTTGGGCGACCTGCGGAGTGAGGGTTGGCAAGGCTTGGGGCAGGGGCGCTGCCCAGATGACTGGATCGCGCCATTGCAGTTACACGTGTCAGGTGCTTCTGTTCACCACGTGGTCAGGCCTGTGGCACGTCAGGAAGAGAGCAGTTTTACTCATGTCATAGCGGAATGGATGATACTCGCAAGAGCTGCGCTAAAAAGTGGCCTTTTGTGTAGGCCGGTCTGCAACCCATTTGGCAGAGTGCAAACACCAACATACACGTCTACCCCTGCCTTCTGCAGCGCAGCATCCTTCTGGAGAAAGACTGACCTCGGGCAGCGGTGAAAGGTGACGTATGCTATGTCTGTGCACGTGTGTCGCGGACGATACGGAAGGCCCACGGCCCGGCATGGGTGTAGCACCGGCCAGGCGTTTGGACAGCCCCACGTTTGGTCCACAGCGTTGCTTATTGCCAGCGCTACGCACCACAAACGCTGAGATGAGAGCATCGAAATACAGTGCCATTCTCTTTTTCGACGCTCTTGACGGTGCGCCGGGGGCTTTTCGAGGGCTGGCGCCGCATCATTTCTTCCATACTCGTCAGGTCGCGCCTGCGCTTGGCCGCTACTCTCGCTAGAAGCCTGTTTCATTTACTCCTTCCTGAAAGCCAGCGGGGCATGCGCATTCTCAAGCTGCGCAGCAGTAGTGTTTCATGGGCTCCACTAGTTGCTTCCTTCCTTTGTGGCAACCTCGCTACTGTAGACTGCCTTGCGAGTGGGACCCTTCGCCACACTCAAACTTACCAGCGCCGAGGGCGTCTGCGTAACGTGAGCTCCGTGTAGGTCTGCCATTCTCATACTGTGGACGCACTTTGCTTTTTTTTTTTTGAACCCACTTTCTGCACACACACTTTGGTTGGATTGTACTATTTTTGATTCCCTTATTCCGTATGCTCGAAAGGTGTGCAAAAGCCAGCTTCCATAAGCATATCGCGGCTTTTGACTCGTCATTGACTGTATTGCCGCTTCCAGACGCGTGGTTGTTGCCGCCTTGTTCTTGTGTCATGGCTCGGCGTGGATGCATCTCACTGTCTTTATGTCCGGCAAGATCATGCTGTAGTTACTTTAAAGCTTCCCCGTTGTCGTTAGGTGACGTTCGTGTGACCTGATTTCAGCTACGGTGTGTCGCTGCGAAAGTGCTTGTACTTCGGACTAGACGTGCCCCTTATGCTGGAGGCGGTGATTTCAGTAATTGCATGGTTGTGGTAATACTTCTTGGCTGTTTGTAAGTATGGAAAGCGCGCATCGTCCAGGCTTTTGATTCCATCACATGAACGTGGCAGCCGCCCTCTGCGACTGCTACCGAAAACTGCTTACGGCAAAAACCTTTTTGTGATCTAACAGGTTGGAGCATGTGCCCATTCCGTCAGCTCCTCTTTCCCTGCACCCCCACTAACTGCCGCTTCTGGCGCATGGTCATCCCGTTGCTTCTCAGTCTGTAGGGCGTGGTGCGGGCTACGAGTCATACCTAGTGTTTTAATGCAAAGCACGACTGTATAAAGTTACAGCGTTCAACGAAAAATGTAAGCAGAATTCAGTCAAGGATACGGTAGAGTCGAACCGACAAAAATCGAGTTAACATAAAGCAGGGTGATGAGGCAGGAAAAAAGTTAACGTAGGGTTCG